>NW_007248864.1:173962-194987 GCF_000164805.1 Carlito syrichta
ACTCCAGTCTGGACGACAGAGTGAGACTCCAACTCAAAAAAAAAAAAAAAAAGAAAGAAAGAAAAGAAAATAAGTAGTATCTAAAAACTGCAAGATCAAGAAATGTCAGTATATTATATAAAAATACAGAAGTAAATGCTTGAAGAAACAGCTAAAATTAAAAGTGATTCCTCTAGTAGTGCAAATCTAAAGTTGAAAGAGATGAAATAAATATCTGCTCTTTTTATTTATAAGCCATTTTGATCTATTTAACTTTTTACTGTGAATATGCATTGCTTTTAATAAATAAAAATTAGTAAAAGAATAAATATCATTTTGAATGGACAGAAGGGAAGGAGAAAATTGCAGCCAAAAAACCCCAGCAAAGACACGAAGTAGGAATTAGTAAACAGGACTTCTCCACATTGGAAAGTAGTCAAAAGTTGTTGTTATTATTTTTTTTGAGTTGGAGTCTCGCTTTATTACCCAGGCTAGAGTGCAGTGGCATACTCAAGGCCACCACAGCCTCGACCTGCTGGGCTTAGGTGGTCCTTCTGCCTCAGCCTGCCAAGTAGCTGGAACTACAGGCACGCACCACCATGCCCGGCTAATTTTTTTATTTATTGTAGAGATGAGGTCTCACCAAGTTGCCCAGGCTGATCTCCAACCCGTGGGCTCAGACATCCTCTCACCTCGGCCTCCCATAGTGCTGGGATTATAGATGTGAGCCATGGTGCCTGGCCAAAAGTTATTTTAATAGCTATCACTTATTGAGTAATTGCTATGTGCCAGACACTGTGCTTACCACTTTATGCACATTATCTCATTTATACTCACTAACCCAATAAGGTAAGTACTACTATTATCTCCCGTTTTATAGATAAAGAAACTGAGAGGTTATAGAACAAACCTCAAAGCTTTGTCCAAATTCACAGCTAGAAAGTAGCATAGCAGGCTGGGTGCAGTGGCTCACACTTGTAATTCCAGCACTTCAGGAGCCTGAGGCAAGAGGATCACTTGAGCCCAGGAGTTCAAGATCAGCCTAAGCAGTATAACAAGACCTTGTCTCTACAAAAAATTTTAAAAAGTTAGCTAGGCGTGGTGACACATACCTATAGTTCCAGATACCTGAAAGGCTAAGGCAGGAGCATCACCTAAGCCCAGAAGGTCAAGGCTGCAGTGTGTTGTGATCATGCCTCTGCACTCAAGCCTGGACAACAGAGTGAGACCTTGCAAAGAAAAAAGAAAAAAAGAAGAAAGCACAGCAAAGAGTCAAACGGATTCATCTGACTCTAAATTTTTTCTACTCTTTGAAGGCATAATTGATTAGATTTGATTACTGATTTAATTTATAGAATAAAAGAGAAGGGTGGATCCAAAATGACTCTAAGGAATTAATGCTCACTTAGTGGGAGAATAATGTTCATTCATTTATTTATTTTAACAAATATTTATTAACTATTTGCTATGTCCAAATAATGTGATGGAAATATAGCAACGGATGTGAGAAATATGATACCTGCTGGCATAGAGCTGACTGTCTTTCATGCATAGGATGATCATTCAGGGGAAACATCAGTGAAGAAAATTATGAGTTCAGTTTTTTTGGATTTTGTCTTTTTTTTTTTTTTTGAGTTGGAGTCTCACTCTTGTCGCCCAGGCTAGAGTGTAGTGGCACACTCATGGCCACCGCAGCCTTGACCTGCTGGACTTACGCGATCCTTCCACTTCAGCCTTCCAAGTAGCTAGAACTACAGATGAACACCACCAGGCCCGGCTAGATATTTTTTGATTTATTGTAGGGACAAAGTCTCACCAAGTTGCCCAGGCTGGTCTCGAATTCCCGGGCTCAGGCAATCCTCTTGCCTTGGCCTACCAAAATGTTGGGATTACAGGCTCAGCCACCATGCCTGGCCATGAGTTCAGTTTTAATGATGTTGAAGTAACAATAGGATGTTCAAGAAAAAATGGCCAATATGCATGGGAAATGTGATATTAGAGATTGGTATAAGATGCTCTAAACCTCAAAAATCTATTTCTGGTCAAGGGAAATCAGAATTGAGAAAAGCTTTTTCATTTAATGCTTCAGAAATTCTGCATGGACTTTAAGAGTGCAGTTTCAATGTTAGTTGGGCTTGAATCCAGATTTCAGGAATTTATAGGTATAAACTGTTCATTTGCAAAGCACAATGGTAGAAGGGGAAAAAAAGATTGTACAATAGCTTAGGGGGAGCTGTCAAGACTAAGCAATTTTTCTTTTCCAAACTAAAAAAGACCTAAACATGTTTAAAAGCGAAAAGAAAAAAAAATCTGTAGAAAGGAGAAGCTAAAGATTTTACAAAGAGAATTGAGGAAGCTGTGTGAAATGAGGTAGAAGAGGGTAAACTGGAGAACACAGGACTTGGGCTTGAGAGAGGAAGAGGGACTGTTCTTTCTTAACAAAAGAAGGCTGACAGAGGAAAATATGAATCAAGTGATCTTAGGTAAAGAAGATGCATTGGAGTATGTAGTGTCTATCTTTTGAGCAAAACTTAGTTTTTGTGAGAATGGGCAATTGAATAAGGGGAAGGGGCTTCATAAGGAATCAAAGAATAGAGTTTGAAGTTCAGATCTGAAAATTAATAAAACTTTTGGATACTCCATAGCTCTATTTCAACTGCTTTCTACTGTTTTAAAATAATAGCAGATTGCACTGTTTTTCCAGTCTTCCTGATCAATTAATTCAAATTTTATCTCACCCAGGCCAACATTTAGGTACTACGATTCAGACAGGATGCCATCAAAATCCATTAAACATGACTCTCCTCCCAGTCATGATAGAGATGCACACTCCCCTTAACAATCCAATCCAACTTTGAATTAATATCTCTGTTGGTGTCTGTTTTATTTTTAAGTCATATAGTTCTTACTGGCACAATTTCTAGCATTTGTAATTCCATTTGGCACTCTTCAGCAAGCATTTAGTCTGCCCTACTTGAAAAAATATTTGCCATTTTGGTTTCAGTTATTTTTTTATTTATTTGAGTATTTTGTGTCACTATTTGTCATTTTGGTTTCAGATATTGATTGATTTATTGATTGATTATTTTGACTTGTAGTGTCACTCTGTTACCCAGGCTGGAATGCAGTGGCATGATCATAGTTCACTGCAGCCTCAACCAACCTCAGGCAGTCCTTCTTCTTCAGCCTCCCAAGTAACTGGGACTACAGGTGCATATCACCATGCCCAGCTAATTTCTTTTTTTGTAGAAACAAGATCTTACTATGTTGCCCTGGTTGGTCTCAATCTCCTGGGCTCAAGCAATCCTCCTGCCCTGGCCTCTCAGAGTGCTGGGATTACAGGTATGAGCCATTGTGCCTAGCCTATGTTTCAGTTATTTTTTTGTCACAGGGTATAACTTTGCACAAATACACCAATATGCACAAAAAATACACCAATATACACAAAACACAAAACAAATACAAGAGCTTCTTTTAGGCCAGGGACCATGCCTCTGATCTTTTTCCTTATTTCCCAGGGAAGAACATAGCACATTGTTGAAGCTCAGGAAATGCTGACAATGAATGGATGTGCTGTTAAGGAGAGAACTCTAAATGGAGATCCAGGAGATGTCAATTCTAGCTGTTTAGTTAACTAGAGTTTCCCCTTAGACAAACCATTTACACTCTCTAGACCCTTGTGAAAAAGAGGTTATTGGATGACTTATTAAATTGCATCTGACTGAAATTATATGAATTTTACATGTGATTTTTTTTTCGTGAGTTAGTGTCTTACTCTGTCACCCAGGCTGGAGTGTAGTGGCATGCTCAGGTCATCACAGCCTTGACCTGCTGGGCTCGGGTGATCCTTCCACTTTAGCCTTCCAAGTAGCTGGAACTACAGGCACATGACACCTCACCTGGCTAATTATTTGATTTATTGTAGAGACGAGGTCTTGCCAAGTTTCCCGGGCTGGTCTCAAACCCATGGGCTCAGGCAATCCTCTCACCTTGGCCTTCCAAAGTGCTGGGATTATAGGCATGAGTCACCATGCCCGGCCAACATGTGATTTTAAAACAGACATAATTTAAAGTTTTCAAGTGGCAATATTTTGATTGCTGTTAGAAACTTGTTCTAAGTCCCTGGCCAACTCATTGGCTACTGCCTGTGAATCAGATTAGACCATACAGCCTCCAACTCCTGGACTCAAGCAATTCACTCTCCTCAGCCTCTCAAGTAGCTGAGACTACAGGCATGTGCCACCATGCCTCAGATCATCTCTCCTAGTCATGACAGATAACCAACCAGATGTGTTACTCAAAGTTCTGTCCACTGGGAGGATTTCTCTTCCCCATTATCTTTTAGAGGCACCTCATGATGGAGTCCCAGTGCTGCAGTCATCCTCTTTCATGTAGTGCCATCTTAACTATGCAAAGTTATGTGTAAACCAGGCTCCTGTATTTCTTTGTTACCTTCAGTCACTTGATCATAGATAAATCACCATAAGGTAACAGGTGTGGATTGAGGAAGGGACAGCAGTATGGCAGGAAAATGTACCATGAGAGCCTGGACCACTTGCCTTCAGAATCTGCTCAAGTCCTATTCCACATATACACCTTCCATTAGATGATGAAATACTGCTAGGAACACCAGACTTTATGGCCAACCAGATCAGATAATGCTCAGTCTGTGATGGACAGCCTGTATCTTATCCTACCTGGCCAGACATTCAGTCTCCACTAGAGCTTATTAGCAAACCAAGAGATGCTTCTCAAAAAGAGAACTTCCAGCAAAACAGGAAATTGAGGTGGGAAAGGTGTCCACTAGACCTTTTCAAACTTCTGCTTCTTTTTATCATTGCCTTTTTCTAGTCCCTGGCTCAAGTGTCCAGGGCTCTTCTGCAATCCTCTCTTATGAATGAAGGAATGAGATCTGATAAATCTCTTTAATCTAAGAATTTGGGGACTTCTAAAAGTATGTGGATGTTTATAATGAACCACAGAGACTAAGTAATGCTGAGTCTATGGTAATGAGATTTAAAGTATTAATAAGTGAGTTTTGGGGGTATGTTCCTTCACCTACTGCTTCTCAAATCATACCTTATAAATGACTGCCAAATGTTCTGCTGAATACCATCTGTTTTCCATTTGTGGGAAGGGCCGAGTTTCCTCTCTGTCCCAATTAGCCCACTTTTTTTTTTTTTTTGAGTCAGAGTCTCTGTCACATGGGCTGGAATACAGCGGCACAATCACGGCTCACTACAGCCCCAACTCCTGGACTCAAGCAATTCACTCTCCTCAGCCTCTCAAGTAGCTGAGACTACAGGCATGTGCCACCATGCTCGGCTTATAGTCTCTTTCAGTACCTCCTCCTTACTCCACCCTCCCTACACCATACTATCACATTGGTGGTTTATGAGAATCTTCCTAATCAATCCTGCGTGAGCTGAGAACACCTAACAATAAAAAAAGACTGAACCCATGAAATAAATTAAGTACTTACACTGTATATTTCATTAAAATTTAGAGTAAAGCTGCTTTCTTCATTATGTGTACACATACATATAGCTTGCCCAGAATTACCCAGGGAACCAATAGAATGTTGGACTTCAAAGACACAATGGTCTTGTCATTCTTCACAAGAAGTTAATTAGCTCCTCTCCTGCGGAACACTACTCAGACTATGATTGGTAATGTCTCAACTCCTGCTCAGCCATAAGTCATAATTAATCATTAGGCTATTTCTCTGTTAACTGTCATTCCTTGATTGCTGAGCGATCTCCTATCGTTAATGACTGTTGTACTTTTACCATGGTGCAAGCATATTTCCAATGACCCCCAAGCATGCACAGGAAGTTTTAGCTAGGTCTAATCACTATAAGTCTTTTGCAGATGAGCTCCCCTTCTCATCCCAACATTGCTACTCAGATAAAATTAGCTTAAGTTAAAAGATAAGTTACAAAAGAGTAGAACAGAGTTCATGGACCAAGTATGTATATGATTGTCAGGCAACAGTTTTTCTCTTTAAGCACTGATTCGTTAGATTCCTTATCTCTTTGGGGCTGCCTTCTTGAGTTAGTTCTCAGTCCACCAGCAATTTGGTGTTTTTTAAGTACAAGACTCTTGATAATTGCCGTGATTCATCTACTTTAGGGATGGTGTTTCCTGGATTGTGTTCATATTTGCAATATGTACAGAATCCCTGATATCAGCAATTGTGTATTTAATAGAGGGAGGTGAGATTGCTTCACTTTTTTACAGTCTGTAAAGTGTCATATTAATATCTGTTATTATTGTTGCTTTTTATTATTTTGTGGGAAAAGTCAGTATCTTGTTTGGTTTCAGCCACAACTTCCTCGGGAATATATGATAATTTCCCCAATCAGCTTTTGTTCTTGGTCTATATCATAAATAATATTCATACTCTCAAATGTACAGAGAATTTATTTATAGCTTTGACATATTTTTTCATGAGCTGTTTAAATATTAACATATTCCAAATGAAACCCATCAGGAAAAGAATTGATTCATAGTCATTTCTATTGGTGACCTAAGAATTGCCTAAGTATAAGAATGTTTAGGAGCCGGGCTCGGTGACTCAGCCTGTAATCCCGCGCCTTTGGGAGGCTGAGGTGAGTGGATTGCCTGAGCCCGCGGGTAAAAGACCCGCCTGGGCAGGCGAGACATCATCTCTGCAATAAAATAAAAAAAATTAGCCGGGCATGGTAGCGCACGCGCCTGTAATTCCGGTTACTCAGAAGGCTGAGGCGGAAGGATCGCCAGAGCCCAGCAGGTCGAGGCTGCGGTGACCGGGAGTGGCCACTGCACTCCAGTCTGGGTGACAGAGTGAGACTCCAACTCAAAAAAAAAAAAAAAAAAAAAGAATGTTTAGGAACAGTCAAAAATTAAGCAAACTGCTGTGATTATGGGTCATGAGATTATGTATGTTTGGGATCTTTATGTGTACTTCATATAATAATGTAATCAAATAGTGAACTTTGGCATTTTTTTAGAAGAATATGCATAATTATCTTAATTTCTCCCATGATGGCAGGGATGATAAATATATAGTACATAAGTCACAAGTAACTACTCCCCATTTCTCACCCTTACATTCATAACAGATAATCCTAGTCAATCACGGCACTCTTATGTTACTGAATTCGGAGGTAATCTTATAATCTTTTTCAATCCAACCCTCTACACAGCTGTGTCAATCAGAGTAGTCATCTGAGATGAAACCGTTTGTTTTTCTTGATCTAACCTAGAGAGGTCATATGGTGCATTGTCTTAGTCAAGGAGCCGGGGTCACAAAGAGTAAAAACATTTAAACTAGCTCAAAAAAGGTAGATTTATTAAGAATACAACAGACAATATACAGATGTCTGGACAGTAAAGTACAGCCAGCGAGGCCACAGAGTGATTAAAACTGGAATTGGCAAGCAGGAACTGAGGTTGTTTGCTCATTTTCTCAAAGTCCACTGTATTAGTCAAGGTACTCCAGAGAAAGAATCAATAGGACATATAAGAAGATTTATTATGGGAATTGTGTCATACAATTATGAAGACCAAGAAGTCCCATGATCTGCCATCTGTAAGCTGGATAATCAAGAATGCTTGTGGTGTAATTTAGTCTGAATCTGAAGGCCTGAGAATCAGGGGAGTGGAAGGTGTAACTCCCATTCCAAGGCCAAAGGTCTGAGAAAAAAGAAGGGGGAAGGGAGACAGGAGCTCTGATGTTTGAGGGCAGGAGAAGATGAATGGTCTAGCTCCAGAAGAAAGATAAATAATTCACCTCTCCTCTGCCTATTTGTTTTATTTAGACTCAACAGATTTGTTGATGCCTTTCTGCATTGCTAAGGACGGATGGTCTTTACTTAGTCTACTGATTTGAATACTAATTTCTTCCAGAAACGTTCTCACAGAAACACCCAGAAATAATGTTTTACAAGCTATCTGGTCATCCATTGCCCAGTGAAGTTGATACATAAACTTAACTGTCACAACCACACAGTCTATCTTTTTTATGTTTCTCGCCATCTTCTCTTTCTTTTGACTGTTGTGTTCTCCTTTCTACCTAACATATTGTCTCAGCCCCACCCTACATGTTATTTAGTTAAAACATTCATATAGGCCAGGTGTGGTGGTTCACACCTGTAATTCCAGCACTTTGGGAGGAGGAGGTGAGAGGATTGCCTGAGCCCAGGGGTTCAAGACCAGCCTGGGCAACTTGGTGAGACCTCGTCACTACAATAAAAATTAAAAAAAATTAGCTGAACATAGTGGCACACACCTGTCATTTCAGCTACTTGAAAAGCTGAGGTGGAAGGATTGCCTGAGTCCAGTGGGCCAAGGCTGTGGTGGCCGCGAGCATGCCACTGCACTCCGGCCTGGACAATAGAGTGAGACTCCTACTCAAATTTTTAAAAAATTAAAAAAAAATTCACATAGTTCTCTAGTGCTTGCACTGAGTCTCTGTGACTCTTATTGAAATTTCTCAAGAAATCAAATCTAATGGGCAACAAATGGATGGGCTTCTAGGGGTCAATTTTCGATTTTTGATTCAATCAGTTATGGTTAGGAGAGTGGAATCACATTGTAAGAAAGTCTCTCCCAGAGTCATTAACAGGCCAGGTTAAACCTGAAGAAGTTGAGTTATGGTAAACAAATTGACTATCTAGTTCACTGATATATTTATTCTGAGTAGAGTTGAACTATACAAGAAGCCCAATTAAATTTGAATTTCAGATAAAATATGAATGTTCTTTGACATCTGTAAGAAGGTAGACCCAAAAATGAAATTTATTTTAAGAATGTGTATTTATTTTTACATACTTAAACTTCAGTCACCTTCAAAGTACTTTCTGTTCAATGCAATACACCTATCCAGATGCTTTTTCCCACTGCTCAAAAGAGTTTTTGAACTCTTCAATTTTGATGTTTCAATGATACTCATCTGAGACTGATAAATGAACCCACAGAACTGTAGGATAATAAATGTGTGTTTTTATAATTCCAAACATCTCATTTAAAAAATTTTAATTGACAAATTAAAATGGTATCTATTTATTGGGTACAAGTTGTTTTGAAATATGTATCCATTGTGGAATTGCTAAATCGAGCTAATTAACATATGCATTACCTCACATACAACAGGGGGACCCCACCCAAAACAGTTTTATTTATAAAAACTTGTGTATTTATTCTTACATGTTTAAACTTCAGTCACCTTCAAGTTATTCTCGGTTTGATACAATACACCTATTGAGACATTTTTTCCACTGCTCAAAAGGGTTTTTGAACTCGTCAATTTCGATGCCTTTTAGTGCTTCTGTTTTTTTGTTTCACCTATTCCACATCGGCGAAATGTTTCCCTCTGAGGACTTATCATCCATGGAAACAAAACAAAAGTTCTTTGGAGCGAGATTGGGTGAAGAGGGAGAGTGGGGTACTGGGGTCATGCTGGTTTTTTAGTTAAAACCTAGTGAACACTCAGCGAGGTGTGGGCAGGTTGTTCGTATGAATCACACATCATGAAATGGGCAAATGCATTCAAAGACTCGCCAAAAAATTCACTGAAGCTGAACATAGCCCCTCATAACAACACTAGCTTGTACACTGATGCCAATGGGTTCCTAGAACACTTAACCTAGCCAGGGAAGCCTGTACTAGAGGGGATCCGCTTTCTAAAAGATAATTCCAGTTTTTGGTGGCAGGGTCCTCTCTCATATACTAAAAATTATTTATTGTTTATTTTAAATTTTATTTACGTGATCATTCTGTATTTTTATTTGCTAAATCTAACAAACCTATCCCTGAGTCCTATTTTGAAGTCACCCCTTGAGTTGGGACAGTGAATTTTTTTCTAGAAATTAAATAGCTGCTACTGTAATCCTCAGAGTATGAGTAAATAAATAACCTAAACTAAAATGTATCTGACTGGTAGAGATTCAGTGTGGCAACATCAAAGTCTGAGTTTGTTTGTTTATTTATTTTTATTTTTTGAGTCAGAATCTCACTGTCACCCAGGCTGGAGTGCAGTGGCATGCTCATGGCCACCATAGCCTCAACCTGCTAGACTCAGGTGATCCTTCCACCTTAACCTTCCAAGTAGCTGGGATTACAGGCGCGTGCCACCATGCCCAGCTAAATTTTTGATTTATTGTAGAGACAAGGTCTCACCAAATTCTCCAGGCTGGTCTCAAACCCCTGGGCTCAGGCAATCCTCTCACCTCAGTCTCCCAAAGTGCTGGGATTACAGGCTTGAGCTCTGCGCCGGGCTGGGAACGGGGTTTTAAAACAGCTTCTAGTCCACTTATCCATTCAGGGCTGCCTCACATACCCAGTCACAGGTGGTACAGAGAGCAAGGCAAACATGCATTATCCTTTAGGGCAGTGAACTTACCCACTAGTAAAGTGTTACTTAATGCTCATTTGATTCCCTACAATTAGATTAGTTGCTCCTTTTTCCTGTGAGTTAGGTGTCAATGCAGAGGACAAGATGTGAAAGGACAGTTCCTCTCTCCCTGTCACTCCCCTTTTTATTATTTAATCTGAGTTATTTTTAAAGCAATAACAAACTTAAACAGGGTTATTCTTTTCATGGGACTACCATTACAAAATACCACAAACTAGATGGCTTAAACAAAATAATATTGTCTAACAGTTCTGGAGGGTGGATGTCCAAGATCAAGGTGTCAGGAAGGCCATGTTCCCATGAAAGTGCTAGGAAAGAATGTGTCCAGGGCCTCTCCCTTAGTTTCTGGTATTTTCTTGGCTATGGCAACAGAACTCAAATATTTGTGTAGCATCCTCTCTGTGTGCATGTCTGTGTCCAACTATCCCTTTTTATACTGATACCCGTAATACTTGATTAGGGGCTCACCCTACTCCAATATGACCTCATCTTAACTAATTATGTCTAGAGTGACACCATTTCCAAATAAGGTCACATTCTGGGGCATTGGGGGTTAGGATTTCAACATATGAATTTGAGGGCAAACAATTCAGCTCATATTCCATCACTCTTAAACCACATACCCCTTGCAGTATCGCCTGGATTTGCTGTTTCTCTTATTTAAGAAATAAATCTGTTTTCAGTGTGGGTGTTTATGTAGCAGACTTTCTGAGGTTGTGTATGATTGAATAAAATTTGACCCATACTATCTGTGGTACAATAGAGGTTGATATATTGGCTTGATGCATATGTTTGTAGCATTTTTCACTTGCTCATGGAATGCAAATGTTGCACTGATCACAGTTTATCACATTTGCCAGTTCTTGGGTTGACTGACATAGATCATCGTGAATTAAGCATTTAAACGGTCTTCATCAAAGCCTGATGGTCTTCCTGAATGTGGAGAGCCACTCAGGTCAAAGTGACCCATTTTGAAATGACAAACCATTTTCTTGCTGTGCTTTCCCCGATGGCATTCTCCCCATACACTGCACACATGTTTCAAGCTGCCTCTGCTGCCTTTACTCCTCTGTTAAACTCAAACAGAAGAATATGTCAGAAGTGTTCATTTTTTCCACTTGTCACTCTATCTTCTTTAGCCCACAAATAGCACTAACTTTCTTCAATTCTGCACAATGCAAGATGTATTCACAAACACAACATTGTCACTCTAAATGACAAATGACAAAAAATAAACTCACAACACTGCATTGTTGCCGTGCCAAAAACAAATACTACGAACGTATACATCAACCTAATAGTTTGACTATTTCTTCCCTGCAGAGTGTATGTTGAAATTTAATTCCCAGTGTTGGGGATGGGGCTTACTGGGAGGCATTTGGATCATGGGGATGAATCCTTCATAAATAGTTTGGTGCCATCCTCCCGGTAAGAAGTAAATCCTTACTCTGTTAGTTCCTGTGAGATCTGATTGTTTAAAAGAGTCTGGCACCTGCTCCCCTCTCTCTTCCTTCCCTCTCATCATGTGATCTGCACATGCCTACTCCCCTTCACCTTCTGCCTTGAGCGGAAGCTTCCTGAAGCCCTTTCCAGAAGCAGATGCTGACACCATGCTTCTTGTACAACCTGCTGAATCATGAGCCAAATACTAATAAACCTCTTTTCTTTACAAGTTACCCAGCCTCAGGTATTTCTTTATAGCAACACAAACAGACTGAGACAAAAGTACATGAAAAATGTGAGATTTACAGAAGAATATTAAGCCAGGCATGGTGGCCGATACCTGTAGTCCCAACTCCTCAGGAGGCTGAGATAGGATCTCTTGAGCCCAAGAGTATAAGGCTGCAGTGAGCTATGGTTGCACCTCTGAATAGCCAATGTAGTCCAGTCTGTGCAGAATAAGTAAAACTCCAATTCAAAAAAAAAGAAAAAAGAAAGGAAGAAAGAAAAAGAAACTAAACAATAAAACTTGGCATATATCGAGGACATGTGGGATATCATAGTCACACACAAAATTTTTTTTTTCATCCACTCGAGCATCCAACACAGCATCCAGCACCTAGTTAATGAACAGGAGAGATGGATTTGGGGAGACTGGTTGCAATCTAAAGGTGATTTAAAGCTCCAGAGAATGATGAATCTCTATTTTAGACTTTTGTAGTTTAGTTCATAATAATAGTAATTATAGAAGAAAAGTCACTTAATTTAGAGAATAGTATTCTAGGCTGGTTTGCTGATGATCCACTAGCCTAGCAGCTGGCATATGGGTCCCTTAATAGTTTGACCCTCTACCACCAATTTTTTTTTTTTGAGTTGGAATGAGACTCCATCGCCCAGGCTGGAGTGTAGTAGCATGCTCATGGCCACCTCAGCCTCAACCTACTGGGGTTAGGCAATCCTTCTGCTTCAGCCTTCCAAGTAGCTGGAACTACAGGCATGTGCCACCATGCCCAGTTCATTTTTTGATTTACTGTAGAGGCAAGGTTTCACCAAGTTGCCCAGGCTGGCCTCAAACCCGCTGGCTCAGGCAGTCCTCTCGCCTTGGCCTCCCAAAGTGCTGGCATTATGGGCTTAAGCCTTACCCTTATTTTTTAAGTGCCTGTGTAATATATTCTTATTGTTTTCTATAGTAACCACAAGAGATCAGCATAGAAAACTTTATTTTTGACAATTCTACTCTTTGTCATCTCTATTTCTTCAATAAAACTTCACTTCATAAAATAAACTTGTTTTCACAAAAGTGATATATTCCTTTTTTGAACAAGTATCACTTTTCGAAGTTGTTTGTTTTCGGGCCTCTTTCCCGTGGCGCCTGGGAGCCTGTCAGCCGCTTCAAGATAAAGCTGAATAGCTCCTTGTCTGCCACTGGCTGCCAGAAACTCATAGAAGTGAACGATGAACGCAAGCTCCGTAGCTTCTACGAGAAGCGCATGGCCACGGAAGTTGCTGCGGACTCCTTGGGTGAGGAATGTTAGAGTTATGTGGTATAAAACAGTGGCGGGAACGAGAAACAAGATTTCCCCATGAAGCAGGGTGTCTTGACCCATGGCCGTGTCTGCCTGCTGCTGAGTAAGTGGTTACAGACCAAGGAGAACTGGAGAAAGTGCGAATGTTTGGGGTTGCATTGTGGATGCCAGTCTGAGCGTTCTCAACTTGGTTATCGTAAAAAAAAAAAAAAAAAAAGGAGAGAAGGATATTCCTGGGCTGACGGATACTACGGTGCCTCGGCGACTGGGGCCCAAAAGGGCTAGCAGAATCCGCAAACTCTTTTTTTTTTTTTCTTTTTTTTTGAGTTGGAGTCTCGCTCTGTCGTCCAGACCGGAGTGCAGCGGCCACTCCCGGCCACCGCAGCCTCGACCTGCTGGGCTCCGGCGATCCTTCCGCCTCCGCCTTCCGAGTCGCCGGAATTACAGGCGCGCGCTACCACGCCCGGCTGATTTTTTTTATTTATTGTAGAGATGAGGTCCCGCTGCCCAGGCGGGTCTCGAACCCGCGGGCTCAGGCAATTCACTCACCTCAGCCTCCCAAAGGCAAACTCTTTAATCTCTCTAAAGAAGATGATGTTCCTCAGTATGTTGTAAGAAAGGCCTTAAACAAAGGTAAGAAACCTAGGACCAAAGCACCCAAGATTCAGCGACTTGTCACTCCACGTGTCCTGCAGCACAAAGGCCGGTGTATTGCTCTGAAGAAACAGCAAACTAAGAAAAATAAGGAAGAGGCCGCAGAATGTTAGACTTTTGGCCAAGAGAATGAAGGAGGCCAAAGAAAAACTCCAGGTACAGATTGCCAAGAGACGCAGAGATTGTCCTTTCTGCGAGCTTCTACTTCCAAGTCTGAGTCTAGTCAAAAATAATATTTTTTTTGAGTAACACATAAAATCTGAATCTCAAAAAAAAGTTGTTTGTTTTTACTGTAATAATCTATACATCTGCTATTAGTCTTGTAGTACTTTAAAATTTTATTTAACTTTGGTGTGAACAGCTTATTAGTTTAAATAAACACTTAGAAATTAAAAGCAAGTAGCGCTAGGCACAGTGGCTCATGCTTGTAGTCCCAGCACTTTGGGAGGTGAAGATCAGAGGATTGCCTGAACTCACAGGTTCGAGATCAGCCTGGGCAACATGGTGAGACTTCATCTCTATTATATAAATAAATAAATAAATAAATAAATAAATAAATAAAACTAGTTGGTCATGATGGCACACACCTGTAGTTCCAGCGACTTGGAAAGCTGAGATGGAAGAATCGCCTGAGCCCAGCAGTTTGAGGCAGCGGTGACAGTGAGCGTGTCACTGCACTCGAGCCTAGGCAACAGAATGAGACTCGAACTCAAAAAAAAGAAAAAAAAAAAAAGAAAAAAAAAAGGCAAGTAGCTCAATAATATTCTTTTGTCTCAATTTTTAGCCAAGAAATTTGACATTGATTTTCTTATTTTGTAAAAATGGTGGAGAAAGTCTATTTATGATAGATACTGTCAACTCTCAATGTTTTCAAAGCTAAATGTTTCAGCTATGCATTACCATAGGTCCTTATTTCTTCCTTTCCTCTTTTCAGTTACCTGCTTTTTGGTCATTTCAATACAATTTTCAAAAATAACCCATTTTCCTAGGAAAAGATGTGATTAAGGGAAGAGATTGATGATAGAGGATATATTTGATTTTTTTATTATAAGCAAATTTCTACTGTTTAGAGAGAATGACGATATTATTCCTTGAAAAAAATTTTTTTGAGGTGGGGGTTCCCATTCTGTCACCCAGGCTGGAGTTCAGGGGCACAATCCCAGCTCACTGCAGCCTCAACCTCCTAGATTTGACCGATCCTTTAATCTTAGCCTCCCAAGTAACTGAGACTACAGGTGCGTACCACCATGCCCACCTATTTTATCTCATTTTTTTTTAGAGAGAGGAGGTCTCACTATGTTGCCTAGGCTAATCTCAAACTCCTGAGCTCAAATGATCCTCTGCCCCAGCCTCCCAAAGTGGTGGTATTACAGGCATGACCCTCTGCTTCCAGCCCTTATTTTTTAAAGTAAATTACTTATATTTGACAGATTGATGGCAATTTATTTCCTCAGTCCTTTAAGCACTGTTTTATTATTTCCTTCCTTCCTTCCTTCCTTCCTTCCTTCCTTCCTTCCTTCCTTCCTTCCTTCCCTCCCTCCTTCCTTCCTTCCTTCCTTCCAGTGGAATCCCATTCTGTTGCCCAGACTGGAGTGCAGTGGCACACTTATGGTCACCCACAGCCTCGACCTGCTGGGCTCAGGCGATCCTTCCACCTCAGCCTTCCAAGTAACTGGAACTACTGGCCTGCACTACGAGGTGTGGCTAATTTTTTTATTTATTGTAGAGAATAGGTCTTGCCCAGTTGCCCAGGCTGTTCTTGAACTCAGGCAATCCTCTCACCTCTGCCTCCCAAAGTGCTAGGATTATAGACATGAGCTACCAAGCCCGGCTAAGCAATCTTTTCAATGTGTTATTTTGATTCAGGTACATAGGAGTATAATTGCAAACAAGTAAAGCTCTAAATTTCCTAGATAGAAGTTATAATTTAATCTAATTATTTCTTGTTTATGTCCTTTCTATACATTATGTAAGTAATTGCACAACTAATTAATCATGCTTAACCCTTGTTTTCTAAGGTCCCAGCAGCACAAGAATAATTGTGGCTTGTACATGTTACAGTGAAAGAGACATTTGGCTGAAGCTCCCATGGAGCTTTTTTCCTACTTCTATTTGCCTTTCTTTGCTGCTTCTAATTCTTAGGAATTGCACAGTGTGGCAGGGACTGTACAATTGTGGGACCTGACAAAGCTGAAGACTTTCAGTAAGTCCCTGATTGATACCACCATAACCATTCTACATCTGGCACATCACGACTTTGTGGACACTTGAAGATCTGTGAACCCCTGCACCATCCACAGTCAGTTCATCCCCGACCCCTGGTAAAAAGTGGTTTTCTTGCTGAATGAACTTTCTTTCAGCTTTTCACATCACCCCTTGTCCCCACAGGAGGGTGGAATTAAAGATCTCTAGGCATTCTTTAACTCCATGCTTATATACTTTCTTTTTGTTATGGTTGTTTTCTCACTTTTACTTTGAAAAATTTCAAATGTAAAGAAAAGCTGAAAGAATAGTACAATAGACACCTATGTACCCTTCACCTATATTCACTAATTTAGTTATCTTTTGCTAATACATTTACTTTTTCTGTCTGTACACACACACACACACACACACACACACACACACACACACACACACACACACCTCTTTTACTAGTCCTTTGAAAATAAGTCGCAGACATCATGACATGAGAATATACAAGAGAAAATGTTTAAAATCTGACGTTTTAGCACTTTTAAAAACAGGCCATGGCATTTTAAAAAGGATTTTACTGAATAAAAGGAGCAAAATATAATTCATTTCAGTCCCAGAGCCAGAAGCAGGGTATGAATTCTGTAGATGAGTGCAAGAAAGGCGATTCAACAGAAAGAATCACTGATCTGAGAGGGACTGATCTGAGATGGAATAGTCACACTTGAAATCGGCTTCACGGTGCCCTCTGGAGAAGGAAAATGTAAGGACGCAATGCATGGACTGAGCATGTGACCCTGACTGTTACTGAATAGGGGGACAAAGTGGAGAGTGGGAGAGCAGTGAGTATGGTACCATAAAAGATAAGACAAAGCTGCTAAAAAGGCAGGAAGGAGAATTTTGTGACTTTCTTCCTTAAGCAAGGTCATTTCCAGGAAGTACTAAAGCCAATCTATTGGAGTGATAGGGCTTAACTATTAGCGTGGGCAAATTTTCACTGGTAAATCCTCCCCCTTCCTTTTGCTAAAATTCTTCTCTGACTCTTGGTGCATACATTTTTATTATAAACTCTATGTTGGTCTTATGTGTAAAACCCCCATTAACGCACTTAGAATTTTGCATATTGAATGAGCTCCAAATATTCTGTAGACTCCTACTCTGTAATTAAGTGTGGTTTAAAAAGGAATATACATCGCCATGCAGATGACTTTTCTTAAGATGTCATTATCATTGGTTGTCACTGGCAGTTAGTCATTTTTATTAGATATTAATATTCACAGCTTTTAAAGTATTACATGTCTCTAGGTTCAAAATAGGAGAGAGAAAAGAGCTTAGATTATTCGGCTTTGTCTACCAAGACACTGGATGAGTTTAAACTGAAACCCATGCAATTTCGACTTCTGCTATTTTCCAGACTAGATCAGATTAGCTCCAAAATCATCCTAAAATGTAAAGCCAGATTAGGCAATTTTGATTTAAAAAATTTAGTGTTAATGTTTTTAAACATTGATCAACATTGTTTGAATAAAGCAAGTGTAGTAAAGAGATGAATGGGGAAACGTGAACACAGACTGGATAATTGATATTAAAAGATTATCATTGGGCAACCCCTTCAGGTCCCTTCCCACTATGGGAGCTTTTCCGTCCTCTTAATAAGTCCTGCTTTCTAAAAAAAAAAAAAAAGATTATCATTAATTTTAGGTGAGATAATGATATTTTTATGTATGTTAAAAAGCCACTAAGTTTTAGAGATATAAATGAGAGGAGAAATGAATAGGAATATATATGAAACAAGATTGGCCATGTAGCAATAAATGTTGAATCTGAATAATGGTTATATGAAAGTTCATTATACTACTTGCTCTACTTTTGTATATGTTTGAACTTTTTTTCATAATAAGTAGTTTTAAAATTTGATCACAACTTTTTCTTCTATTTGTGAATTTTAAAGAGACTACAAGGTTTTTCTAACCCAGAACTGCAACTTATTCCTGTATAATTTGTTGTTTTAAAATAGGTAGTACCAGTAGGAAATCAAGTCTGTAGCTCCCACAATCCTTTTTAATTCATATACGATCTCTTAAAACTTGTGTGCAGAAGCAACTACCTTGTGCCACCTGATAATTTTATGGTGACCCTATGGACACAGACTGGGGCAGGCGGTTCAGCTGTGTACAAGCAGAAACCATGGGGAAGTCAAATCTGAATGAACATAAGACATCTTTATATGGCCGTGGTAGGCTGGTAGAATGGACCACACTTATTAAAAGTCAAGTAGGGATTTTGCTCGTGCCAACGGATCATGTGATCTGTGAAAAATCAGCACGCTAGTAGCTGGTAGTGGAAGACTACAACATAATGAAAGATTGAACATAAGCCAGTTATAGATTCAGATCTTAGTTCAGCATTTACTAGTGAGGATTTTACAATATGTCACAGAGCCTCAGTTTACTCATGTAATCCCCCATATAATGGGGGACTGTTGGGATTTAGATAAAATATGTGAAGTGTTAACACAACAGGTCTGGCTGTCAAGTCCTTATATGTTTTCTATGAAATCTGGAACCTTGACTGACCTTTGGCCAACCCCTGGGATTGTGGCTCTCAGATTGTTCTTATGTTAATGGTTGATTATATGTTGTACACCTGGAGCAATGGACCACACCATATCAGCTTGTCAAGATTGCTTTGCACAAATATTAATATACATTGTGTATGCATGTATATATATATAGTGAGGGATTACCTGAATAAACTGAGGCTCTGTGACATATAGTATGGGTTTCATTGTTGGGATCCTGTGTTTCAGTTGCTGTGGCTGGGCATGTAACATGATGCCCCTATGTGATTGTCTCTCAATGAAAGCCTCAGACCAAGAGATTCAAACAGTCTTTCTTGGGCAGAGACATTCTGCACATGTCCATATAGTTTACTACTAGAGAGAAGGCATGACCTATGTGACCAAAAATGGAGAAGTTCTCAAAAACCTGTGCCCAACCTCTCTGGATTTTTTCTGATCCTTCTTTTTCCCATTGCTCTTGGAATATACAATATTTTTCTAATATACCTTAACTATGATTATAACCTGCTACTGGGTTGTAGTATGAGTCCTTTTGAGTGAACTTGAGGGTGAACTTAAGACCTGTGAGACATAAAGGGACTAGTACAGTACCTGAAAAAGCTACATATCCAATATATACTTGCTAATAGCATTTAACTTGTGCCTGCCAGAAGTTATGCAGGACAAACTGCACTCTATTAGAATATAGGCTTGAAATCCAAGATTTCGCCTGCTTTTCTCAACCATGCCTTTGGAAGAAGGCAAAAATAACATGTCATCCATGGGGAAGTTCGAGAATATAACTTCAAGATTCTCCTCTGGTCTTCCATCCCTGCTGATTCAGAGTGGGAGGTACAATGTAGGAAAAATGTATACGTGTGCAGATCTCCAACTGGGACCTTTGAAGAATACGTATCAGGGTAAACTCTCTTACCATTTTGAAGGATAATAAAAAGAATGAAAATTCTTGTTCAGAGTTATGAAGATTAGAATGCTTAGACTAATATCATGGTGCTTCAGCTGTGGGTGCTACAGGCTGAACCTTCACTTTAGGTAGCAGCCACCAGAGGCAATGGTGTTGGAAGTGGTCAGAAATATCTCCAACTCCGCCAGAACCAAACACACAGGATGTCTTTGCTTGCTATAACAAAATACCATAAACGGTGTGGATTAGCAACAACAGAAATGTATTGTTTATAATTCTGGAGACTGGGATGTCCAAGATCAAGGCTTCAACAGATTCAGTGTCTGGTAAGGTCTGGCTCTATGGTGTACAGTGTCTTTTGACTATGTCCCCACAAAGTAGACGGGGTGAACTCTGGTCTCTTTAGCCCTTTATAAGGGCACGAATCCCATTCATGAGGACTCTACCCTCATGACCTAATTACCTACCAAAGTCCTAACCTTTTAATACCAATCAAATAGGGAGTTAGGTTTTAGCACGCGAATTTTAGGGGAACACAGACATTCAGTTCATAGCATAGAGCCATTCCCAAAAAGCTCTGGGCCCTATAGAAAAAGATACAGTCTTACCAATGGGGAGAGGAGAACCTATTCAGTAAATGGTGCTGGGAAAACTGGCTGACTACATGCAGAAGATTGAAACAGGACCCCTATCTATCCCCAAGCACAAAGGTTAACTCCAAATGGATCAGAGACCTAAATGTAAAACCTCAAACCATAAGAACCTTAGAAAAGGAAGGAAATACTCTCATGGAAATCGGAACTGGCATCCAATTCCTGTACAAAACCCGTAACCCACAGTACATAAGAGAGAAGATAGACAAATGGGACCTTATTAAACTGACAAGCTTCTGCAAAGCCAAAGAAACCATCAAGAGAGCAGGGAGACAGCCTACAGACTGGGAAAAGGTATTTGCCAACTCTAGGTCTGACAAAGGCTTAACGTCCTGGATCTACAAGGAACTGAAACGTACTGAAAAGAAGACAACAAACAACCCCATTATAAAATGGGCAAAAGATATGAACAGACACTTCACAAAAGAAGACATCCGAGCAGCCAACAAACACATGAAGAAATGCTCAACCTCACTAATCATCAGGGAGATGCAAATCAAAACCACACTGAGATACCACCTAACTCCAGTCAGAATGGCAATTATCAACAACTCAAAAAATAACAGCTGCTGGAGAGGGTGTGGCGAAAAGGGAACACTTCTACACTGTTGGTGGGATTGTAAACTAGTGCAACCTCTGTGGAAAGCAGTGTGACGATTCCTAAAAGCTCTAAAAATTGACCTTCATATGACCCTGCAT
>NW_007248864.1:195049-221450 GCF_000164805.1 Carlito syrichta
CCCTGAAGAACACAAATCACTCCAGAAAAAAGATACCTGCACACGTATGTTTATCGCAGCGTTGTTCACAATAGCAAGAACCTGGAAACAACCATGCTGCCCATCAAAAGAGGACTGGATTTAAAAAATGTGGTACATATACACGATGGAATACTATGCAGCCATAAAAAAGATCAAAATCTTGAATTTCGCAGTAACCTGGATGGAACTAGAGTCTATAATACTGAGCGACCTCTCACAGAAACAAAGATCCGAATATCACATGTTCTCACTCATATAATGGACCTTGAACATCCAATGTAATACTGTAAGAAAATGACTGACAGTACTGGGAAACTATGGGGGGGGGATGGGATTAACAGTAGCAAATATCTGTCTGGAGATGGGAAAACACCTCTTATCAACAGGGTGCCTGAATGAAACGTAATTGTACACCTAACCTTTAACTGTACCCCACAAAACCATAATAAAAAATACTGATTAAAAAAAAAAGAAAAGAAAAAGAGACAGTCTTAAACTGTGAGGACTGCACATAAACTTAATTGGATTGAAACTTTAGTTGAGAGCTAATCCAACTGAAGAAGTCCAAGGTACCCATCTTGCAATTCCATTCTAAGTTTGTGCATGTATATTTATGTTTCCCATCCAAGTGACCAGATCTAAGTAAGATACATCAAAAGATCTTTTTACCTCTAAAATGCAATAACAATTAATATTACAAAATAATTTATGTCATATGTTTTATTGTTATTTTTTAAGCAAATCACCTCCAAGATGGATAAAACTAATCTTGATAGTGATCACAAGTGGATTTTCCCTTTATCAATGTCTTAATGGATGGTGAGCATAAAATAGTTGGTATATGTTTGCTCCTTAACTGTTGGATTTTATTTTTATTGAGCCCTTAATTGTTTGGAATCCCTTTGGAGAGGACTTCGTTATACCTTATGTTACAAATAATGGTTATCTCCTTGTCACTGTCATTAGTCATCATATCACTGTCACTCACGTTATCATAGTATCCATTGTTCCTGGTATCTACCTTATACAAAGACCTGGAAAAATACTTTTCTTTTTTTGAAACAGGTAGGTTTCTTGCGTTTTTCTTCTTTGCCTTAGAAATATCAATGATTAAATGCTCAGAAGAAGTCTTGCAAACAAGGCATTTTTCTTTGTAGCATTGACAGGTTTCAGCTAATTGAGGCCTGGATAGCAAGACTGCCCTGCCAAGCATCACTGACCTTTTTACATTGGAATATCTGGGTGGCTTAGCCAATTTCTGGTGGCTGAGAGGCTTGGGTGGCATGACTTTATTTCGTGGATGAAGTGAACAAGTTGGTCTGACTATCTTATCTGGATAGGATGAATTGACTTGACGGACTGGCTTCTGGGCATAGGCTGGCTTACATGATTTTTCTAGATTGCATGTCCTATGTGACTTTTCCAAGTGAGATGACCTGAATAATTTTTTTGAGCATGGTGGCCTGGATAACTTTTTTGTATTCAATGACTTGATTAACTTTTCTTCATTGTTTTGTTTGGATAATCTTTCTGGACTTGAGGACTTGGTTAACTTTTCTGCACTGAATGATATGGATGACTTTTCTGAATTCAAGGGCCTAGATAATTTGTCTATATTGGGTAGCAAATGTTGATTTTCTGGACAGCATGGACTGGCTGTATTGGGTTTACCAAATAATGACTGTGTTGTTGTACCTTCTTTCTTGAACCTGAAATTATAGAAAATTTGGAGTATAATAATTTAAAACAAAAGAGTCGTATTACTATTATCAGAAAACTTAGGATACTGTATTAGCTTAGATCTTTGCTTTATTTTGGGCTCTAGTAGGAAAACTGAACACAGTATGAATTGGAGTGTAGTGAAAGCCATGACTCAGGTTACAGATATGAACTCACACTGAATGCTTTTTCTTAAGAGTTTTTTACTATTTTAATCATATTTGATAACCATTTAGTCCACATATGAAATGAAACAAAGTTGCTTCAAATCTTCTGTTAACAGAGAAATAGGAAAAGAGAGAGAAAGAATATCTTACTTATTCCAGAAATCAAATTTTTTATAAAAAATTTCACAAACAGATAACATATCATAAGGAAAAAAACAACCTCTTTCATCATTGTTTTCCTATCATATTTACAACATCAACTTATCTATTTGTGCGTATTTAATTTCATAATATTCCTCTAAAACCAAAGGAATAGGGCTTTGGTATTTTACATTTTAGCCACCAGTCCTTGGAATGGAAAAATTTTAGGGCACTAGTATGTACGAGGACTGACAGTTAAGTTCATGAACTCATCCTAGAAAAAGTGCTACATACCTCATTGCCGAATATCACTATGGTCACCTACGAAGTACTCCCCTTGGGAAGTTATGCACTGATGCCAGTGCCTAGGCCATACATCATAGCAGTTTTGGAACTCTTTTTCTGGAAGGGCCATCAGAGCTGTTGTATTGCCCTTGATGTCCTGAATGTCATCAAAATGTTTTCCTTTCAATATTTCCTTTATCTTCGGATAAAGAAAAAAATCACTGGGAGCCAGATCAAGAGAGTAGGGAGGGTGTTCTAGTACAGTTATTTGTTTCCTGGCTAAAACTTCCTCTCAGACAGTGCTGTGTGAGTTGGTGCATTGTCGTGATGCAAGAGCTCCTTCAGGACCATTTTTGCACACACATTTCTCATGCCAAGATTTTCAGTTAAGGTTTTCCTAACTGTTTATCTATCAATATTTATTTGGTCTATGCTTCTTACAGTCAGCTGATGATTTTAATGCACAATTTGATGAATTTTTGCAATGTTTTCATCAGTTCTACTCGTTATTGGCCATCCTGATCTCTTCATCAGTGACACTTTCTGCCCCCTCAGAAAAACATTTAATCCATTTGTATATTGCCATTTTCCTCATGGCGTTAGCCTCCATAAACTTGGACTAATATGTCCGGCTTCACTTCTACTCATGCCAAGTATAACAAGAAATTTAATTGTTGTTCATTGCCCTAATTCAAGCTCCGACATTCTTGTGATGGCACACAAAAACATGAAACAATTATGAATGTTGCTCAGCAGCACTGCTACACATCAACAGGAACATAGCTGTGAGACACTGATATACCAAGGTTATGAAACCTTACCGAGTTGTTTGTACAGTGCTGCCAATGTAAGCACATGTTGAGTTCGTGAACTTAATTGTCATACCTTATATACCAGGACCAGTAACAACAGTGAATAATATTTCATGCAATTAAATCTTAAGGTGGTAAATTATCCAAAACGTTTTATTATCTTTGGAAAACAGAGACCCATTCTCTCTCTCTCTCTCTCTCCTTATTCTCCCGCTCTTATTCAAATACTCATGCCATCTTTTACTACACTGAATTTTTTTTAACTTAGTTTATATTCAAGGGGTACACATATGTGTTCGTTACCAACACTGAATTTAAAATGAAATTAATAACTTAGAATTCAGCTAAAATCTGAATAGGAGACAGCTTTGTCTAAAGTTGATAATGTTCTTGATAATATTTAATAACCGATATAAGTAAGTGAAAGTACCTACAAGAGATTGGTAGCCCTTTAGAAATCTAGAGTTTGCCGGGCTCAGTGGCTCAGCCTGTAATCCCGTGCTTTGGGAGGCCGAGGTAAGTGAATTGCCTGAGCCCGCGGGTTCGAGACCCGCCTGGGCAACCTGGCGAGACCTCATCTCTACAACAAATCAAAAAAAAAAAAAAATTAGCCAGGCGTGGTAGTGTACGCCTGTAGTTCCAGCTACTTAGAAGGCTGAGGCAGAAGGATCGCCGGAGCCCAGCAAGTCGAGGCTGCGGTGGCTGGGAACATGCCACTGCACTCCAGTCTGGGCGACAGAGTGAGACTCCAACTCAAAAAAGAGAATGAAAAAAACAGAAATCTAAAGTTAACATTAAGTAATCTGGACAACAATGAAACATCCGTTATATGTATACACACACACACACACACACACACACACACACACACACACTCACTCACACACACGTTGCATTCTTAATTTAAATGGGTAAAACTTACATTCTTGATTTGAGGGCATCATCGTGCGTACAATTATAATGGAGAAAACAAAAACAGATCAAGACAAAGCTCATCATCATAACACCAATTAGGATGGCAAGTAGACGTCCCCTGAAATTTTCTATTTTTGTCTCTATTGATTCAAGGAACTTAGCTCTGCAATAGATGTATCATCAGAGAAGGTGTTAGGTAACCAAGTTTTCTTCCACTTTGTTAGTAGTTTGCCACTATAGATCAAAATCAAATCTCATCATCAATTATTTTTTAAGCCTGATAAATGTACCACTGTTATCTTTCTTCCCTCTATCACGCCCCCACCACAGCCTAGAAATTTAATTTGGGAGACATTTCTGGCTAATCCATATCATATCATTCAGAGGTAACCTCCGAATCATGGCTTACATTTTTGAGCGTGTGTGCCCTTGTGTGCCCAGTGTGTATATCATTCCTGTATGAGTGCACTTCAGTGTTAATGTATGTGTGATTAGAAAGGGGATGAGACAAGAAAAAACTCTTATTGAAAATCTACTGTATGCAAAGTCCCCTCCCGGATTCGTTTATATAGTATTATTTAGTTTGGTTTGGGAGGGAATGTTGGATTGGGTTGAGAAAGAGGGGACCAAGGGAGACCATAAGTCTATGCCCTTTATGCTTACTTATATTTTTTTATTGGGTTTTTTACACAAGACTAAAAGTATTATTAGCTGTTGTTCTAAAATTCTTGAAGACCTACTAATGGTAACAGCAGACTTCTCAAACTCAACTAGTTTTTATAATTAAGCGCTTGAATACATAAAATAATAGATCATAATTTGTAAGTTTTTAGGTTAGACACATACCTGTAGTAGAAGATCCATTACTTTGGCTTGTATTTAAACAATTATTTGTCCAAATGGACAAAAGTAGGACATAAATAAAAAGACTCATGTCCAGAGCTCTGTTCAAATATTTATTCTACTAACATAACCACTGCATTTTATGTGGTTCAGCCTGTTCTAAGGGTTTATGACATCATTATCACTTTGTGTCTCAGTGTGACAACATAATGTTACCATGGGGAAGCATAAGCTTCTTTGTACAAGTTTTATCAAATGACTTTTAATCATTTATTTCTTTTTCACATCAAGTACTCATCTAATTCAAAACAAGACAATTGAAGCATCATTAATCAGAGAAAGAAGTATTCAGAGAAGGGAAAATGAACTAGCTCTAGAAATTGAAGAACTATTTCTCCTTATTAAATGGTAAGGAGGCGTTTTATAACCTATTATGGGCTGAATTCTTACATTCTCCCAAAATTCATATGTTGAAATTGAATACCCAAATAATGTTATTTGGAGGTGGTGTCTTTCAGAACTAATTAGGCCTTGAAGGTGGAACTCTCATGAATAGAATTAGTGCCATAAGAAGAGGCCTGAACGCTAGCTCATTCTTTCTACCATGTGAGGATGCAAGAAAAAGTAAACAGTTTTCAGTTAAAAGAGAAGTCTCACCAGAGTCCAACTATGCTGGCCCTCTGATTTCAGACTTCTAGCTTCCAGAACTGTGAGAAATAATTTTTTGTTGTTTATAAGCCACCCAGGCAGCCGGGCTCGGTGGCTCAGCCTGTAATCCCGCGCCTTGGGAGGCCGAGGTGAGTGAATTGCCTGAGCCCGCGGGTTTGAGACCCGCCTGGGCAACTTGGCGAGACCTCATCTCTACAATAAAAATCAAAAAATAGCTGGGTGTGGTAGCGCGCGCCTGTAGTTCCAGCTACTTGGAAGGATGAGGCGGAAGGATCGCTGAAGCCTAGCAGGTTGAGGCTGCGGTGACCGGGAACGGCCACTGATACTGAGGAACAGTGCTAATGGGTAGAAGCTGGAAGAGTTTTGAAGTGCATGCTAGAAGAAGCTGAGATTGTCATGAACGGACTTTAAAAACTGATATAAAAGCCGGGTGTGGTGGCTCACACCTGTAATCCCAGTACTTTGGGAGGCAGAAGCGATAGGATTACCTGAGTTTAGGGGTGAGCAACATGGTGAGACCTCGTCTCTACAATAAATCATTAAAAAAATAGCTGGGCGTGGCGATGCATGCCTGTAGTTTCAGCTACTTGGAAGACTGAGGCAGGAGGATCACCTGAGCCCAACAGACTGAGGCTGTGGTGGCCGTGAGCATGCCACTGCACTGCAGCCTGGGTGACAAAGTAAGACTCTAACTAAAAAAAAAAATTGATATATAATAGTACATATTTATGGGATACATGTGATATTTTGATGCATGCATAAATTATGTAATTATCAAATCAAGTTAATTGGGAAATCCATCACCTCAAACATTTTTTGTGTGTGTTGATAAAATTCCAAATCTTCTCTTCTAATTATTTGGAAATATACAATAAGTCATTGATAACTAGAGTCTCTCTTCTATGTTACCAAACACTAGAAGTTATTTTTTCTATATGACTACATTTTTGTACCCATTAACCAACCTCTTTTCATCCCTCCCTTCTTTTATACCCTTCCTGGCCTTTGGTGACCAACATTCCTCTTTCTACCTTCATGAGATAAACTTTTTTATCACCCACATATAAGTGAGATCATGCAATATTTATCTTTCTGTGTCTGGCTTATTTCACTTGACATAGTATTCTCTAGGCTCATCTGTTTCTGCAAATGACAGAATTTCATTTTTCTATGGCTGAATAATATTTCATTGTGTATATATATCCCATTTTCTGTATCATCTGTTGATGGATAGTTAGGTTGATTTCAGATCTTGACTATTGTGAATAGTGCTGCAATAAACATAGGAATGCATATATCTCTTCATTATACCGATTTTCTTTCTTTTGGGTATACCCAGCAGTGGGATTGCTGGATTATGTGGTAGTTCTAATTTCTTTTTTTTGAGAATCCTCCATTCTGTTTTTTATAATGTATGCACTAATTTACCTTACTACCAAGAAGAAACTCAAACAACTCATCAAAAAATCAAATAATTGGGTTAAAATGGCAAATGATCTGAAAAGACATTTCTCTAAAGAAGATATACAAATGACCAACAGAAATATGAAAAAAATCTCGACATCACTAATTACCAGAGAAATGCAAATCAAAACCACAATGGTATCATTTCACCCCAGTTAAAATGACTTTTATCAAAAAGACAAAAGATAACATATCCTGTTGAGATTGTGGAGAAGAAAACTCTAGTACACTGTTGTGAAAGGAATTTTAAAGGTGATTCTGGTTAGGGCTCAGAAGGAAAAGAGGAGTGCTTTAGAGAAAGCTTCTGTCGTCTTAGAAAATATATAAACAATCATGTACAATATGTTGGTAGAAATATGGACAGTAAAGGCCACACTGTTGAGGTCTAAGACAGAAACGAAGAACATGTTGTTGGACAATAAAGAAAAGACGATCATTGTTATAAAGTGGCAAATAACTTGGCTGAATTGTGTTAGTGTCTTAGTGTTCTGTGGAATGTACAACTTGTAAGCAACAAAAATAGAAATTTAGCTGAGTTTCTAAGTAAAGTATTGAAGGAATGGCTTGATTCCTCCTTTCTGCTTATAGTAAAATGCAACAAGAAAGAAATGACTTAGAATTACTAAGCAAAGAGGAACTGGAACTTAAATATTTGGAAAATGCCAGCCTATTCATACTGCAAAAAATGAGAAAGCATATTTGGAAGAGAACACTAAGTGGGTGCCCAACCAACCCTTTGATAAGCAGATTAGTATGGGTGTAAACCACATGTTTAATCAACTACCCCAGCAGGAAAACAGCCAGTTTGAACTGAAGCAGAAGGGGGCAGGAAGGAATGAAGAAAGGTTGTTGGACTTTTTGGATTTTATAGGACAGGACCATAGAGCTATTTGGCTAGGACATGCTGTATTCTTCAAGGCAAGGAAAAAAACGACCCAAAAGGTGACTCAGAGGTAATCAGTGCTATCTCCTTAGTTTCAAAAGAGGGAAGCCATCGCCTTGCTTTCTTTTTAATTTTTTAACTTTTTAACTTTTTTTATTTTTAAAATTTTTTTATTTATTGTAGAGATGAGAGCTCACCAAGTTTCCCGGGCTGGTCTCAAACCTGCAGACTCAGCCTCACAAAGTGCTGGGATTACAGGCTGAGCCACCAAGCCCTGCCACTGCCTTGCTATCAATAGGTCTGTAGACCTCTGCCCAAAGTTGCAGGGGCAGAGCTACGCAATGCTGTAGGAGTTTGCTACCTGGAAGAACCCTAGAAGTGGGACCCCCCACCCAACAGAGCTGTAGGTATGGGAATGGTACCCCAGGGGGTTCGGAAGACAGGACCGCACGGGGCCTGGAGAGCAAAGTATGGAGCCAAAGAGGACCATTCTTGAGCCTTGATATCTAATGGAATTTGCCTTGTTAGGTTTTGTACTTACTTGGAACTTGTCACCCCTCTTTCCTCCCTATTTCTCCTATTTGGAATCAGAATGTCTATTCTTTACCTTTTCCACCATTTTACTTTGAAAGCACATAATTTGTTTGGTTTTACAGTTTCACAGTTGTAGAAGAATTTTACCTCAGGATGAATTGTATCTCCAGTCTCACTCATATCTGATTTAGATGATACTTAGATGAGATTTTGGATTTCAGACTATTTATTTTTTAAAAGTTTATTTGTATTTATTTGTTCATTTTTATTTTAAAGATGCGGGGTACAATTCAGGATTAGGCATACAAGTGGTCATCATAGAGGTAAAGTTTGGGCCTCCCTTTGGTTCCCACTTCACCTGATTTGATATCAGGTACCTTTTCTGATGTTATGTTCCCTATTATTATTTTTTGAGTCAGGTTCTCACTCTGTCACTTAGGCTGAAGTGCAGTGAAACAATCACAGCTCACTGCAGCCTCAACTGCCTGGGCTCAGGATCCTTCTTACCTCAACCTCCTAAGTAGCTGGGACTACTGGTGCATGTCACCATGCCTGGCTAATTTTTTTTTATTTTTTGTAGAGATGAAGTCTTGTTATGCTACTCAGGCTGGTCTTAAACTCCTAGGCTCAATCAATCCTTCTGCCCCCACCTCCCAAAGTGCTGGGATTACAGGTGTGAACCACTACCACACCCAGCCAAGACTTTAGAGTTGATGCTGGCTGGAACAAGTTAAGATTTGGGGGGTTGTTGGGATAAAATGAAGGTATTTTGCATATAAAATGGACATGAATTTTGGAGGCCAGGAGCAGAATTATATGAACTGAATGAGTCTCCCTCAAAATTTATATGTTGAAATCTAATTCCCAATGTGATTGTATATGGAGGTGAAGTCTTTGGGAGGTAATTAAGTTATGAGAGTGGAGCCCTCATGAATGGGGACTAGTGCCCTTTTAAAGGAGATCTCGCCAGGTGTGGTGGCTCATGACTGTAATACCAGCACATTGGGAGGCGAAGATGAGAGGATTGCCTGAGCTCAGGGGTTGTAGACCAGCCTGGGCAACTTGGTGAGTCCTCATCTCTACAATAAATCAAAAAATTATTTGGGTGTGGTAGTGCATGCCTGTATTTCCAGCTACTTGGAAGGCTGAGGCGGAAGAATTGTTGGAGCCCAGCAGGTCGAGGCTGCAGTGGCCGTGAACATGCCACTGCACTCCAACCTAGGTGACAGAGGGAGACTCCAACTCAAAATATAAAAAAAGAAAAATTAAAATAAAGAAAAAGGAGACCTCAGAACTGTATCATTCTCTTTCCACCATGTGAGGATTCAATGAGAAATCAGCAGTTTGAAACTGGTGAAAAAAAGATCCTCACCAGAACCCAATCATGCTAGCACCTTGATCTTGGACTTCTGGTCTCCAGAACTGTGAGAAATAAACTTTTGTTGTTTATATGCCACCAGGTCTATGGTTCTTAATTGTAGCAGTAGCAGTTTTAACTAAGACACAACCTTGAAGTAGTTATTAAATCTTACAAGGTTAAATCATCCTAGGGTATAAATTTGTATGAATATTTATTAATAAAATTAGCATTTTGAATAGTCCCTGAACCTTGTTATTGAGCTGTTGTTAACCCAGGCCAATTATTCATTTATTCAGAAAACATTTATAGAGTATTTCTGTATGCCGAACACCATGCTTAATGCTGTAGCTCCCAAAATGACCAAGATAAAAATTGTTGCACTCATGGAACTTACACCAAAGTAGGGAATACAAGATAATTACAAGATAGTATGAAGTGTATATTAGGGTTAAGCAAAGTGCTCATGGAAAGAAAGATCATTCTAACAACGATGGGAAAGAATAGATTAGAAGGGAGCTCAGTATGTTGGTGGGGAGATCAGTTAGGGAGAAGAGAGAAGATGGTTTCCAAAACCGAGGCATTGAGAATAGAGATTAATGGATGAATTTGAGAAACATTAAAGAGATTGAATTCAATGGTTGATGGAGTGATGGAAGGAGAAGAAACCATAAAATCAAGGACAGCTCAGGATTCTGACTTGGACCACTGAGTGGCTATTAAGTAGAGGTTTATTGAGATAGAAGACACAGGAGAAATTTCAGCCTTGAGGGAAATGGGAATGGAAGAAGTTGATGAGTTTTATTTGTTATATGTTTGTGCTTGAGAGTTCCATAAGATATCTAAGTATAGATGTCTAGGAACCAGTTAAGTGTATGAACTTGGAATTTAGAAGGTGGATTCAGGCTGAGCCGTCAGCATTTAAATCAGGGTTTATTAATGTTTTTGTGCCATTGGCAGTCTGGGAAACCTATGATCTCCTTCTCAGAATAATATTTTTTAATATATAAAATGAAATGCATAGAATTACAAAGGAAGCAAATTATAGTGAAACAGAGTTATCAAATACAAAATTTGTGATCTAGTAATGTATGTACTAATTGAGTCATTAAGTAAAGAATTCCAGCAGTGGATCCAATAACTACTATAAACTGAAATAATGATAAGAATTAGTAACATTTTGAGATATCTGCAACAACTGTGATGTATAAAAATTCATAGGCCGGGCTCGGTGGCTCAGCCTGTAATCCCGGTACTTTGGGAGGCCAAGGCGAGTGGATTGCCTGAGCCCACGGGTTCGAGACCCGCCTGGGCAACTTGGCGGCTGAGGCGTGAGGATCGCTGGAGCCCAGCAGGTCGAGGCTGCAGTGGCCGGGAGCGTGCCACTGCACTCCAGTCTGGCCGATGGAGTGAGACTACAACTCAAAAAAAAATTCATATTAATTTCTATTAATGACAAAGCTGCAGACACTGGTTATACTACTGTGGTTTGTCTACATTCATAATTATGAGATGATATAGTTGGATTCTTTTTTCTTTTTTGTCAGATGAGTAATGTGCCCAAGTCATAACAAGGTTTAAGGGTGGCACATCTCACAATACATGTGTGAATACCGAGTCATCATGCTAAATGAACTACAAAAGGATCTAGTTTGAATATTTGTCTCCTTCAAATCTCATGTTAAAATGTGATCCTCAATGTTGGAGGTGTGACCTAGTGGGAGATGTTTGGGAACAGATCCCTCATGAATGGTTTAGTGCTATGTTTGTGATAATGGATGAGTTCTCTTAGTTCCCATGAGATCTGGCTGTTAAAAAGTCTGGCACCTCCTCCCCTCTCTCTAACTTCCTCTCTTGCCATGTGATGTGGATCACCTTTCGCCTTTCACCATGAGTGGAAGCTCCCTAAACCCCCCACAAGAAGCAGATACCGATACCATGCTTCTTGTACAGCCTGCAGAACCATGAGCCTTTATTTTCTTTATAAATTACACAGCCTCAAGTACTCTCTTATAACAACGCAAATGGACGGATAGGAGAAATACTACATTTTCATTAGAGATTGTTTTAAAAAATCAATGTTATTACCCATTCAAGTTTACACATCTCCTAAATATTATTTATGCACCCGTCAGAAACCCAATCTAGAAACTAATTGTAGCTCATAGGAATGGATATGATCAACCCAAGAAAAGAGGGTAGAGAAGGAAGAGTGCCTAAAACCAAGCTCTGAGGAACTCCAACACTTAGAATTTGAGTAAAGGCGGATGATCCAGCAAATCAAATCAAGAAGTGCCAGAGAGGCAAGGAGGAAAACCAGGAAAATGTGATGTCTTGAAAACCAGGGAAAAAGAGTTTCACAAGGCAGCAGGAGTAGTCAACAATGACAAATACTATTGAGTGTCTGAGACAAGAAAGGGCTGGGGAAAAATTTAAAAATGGATTTAAAAACAAAAATGTCACTAATGATCTAAGCAAGAACAGTGTTTCAGCAGAAAGATTGAAACAGAGACCAGATCCCAATGGGTTAGCAATTGAGAACTGAAAAAGTGAAGTCAGCTGATGTCGTCAATTCTTTCTAGTTTGACTGCAAAGAAGAGCAAGGTAGGACGATTGCTAGAAGAGGAAGGGGTCTTTCTCAGTGGCTTTGAGCTGCTACAACAAAGTACCATAAACTGAGTGGCTTATAAATAAGTGACATTTATTTTTTCATAGTTCTGGAGGCAGGGACATTCAAGCTCAAGGTGGCGGTAGATGAGGGCCTACCTTATGGTTTATAACCAGAACCTTCTCACTGAGTCTATATCGTACGGTGGAAGAAACTAGTTTGCTCTCTGGAGTCTCTTTTTAAAAGGCACTACTCCTTTGGCCAGCCACAGTGGCTTATGCCTATAATCCCAGCACTTTGAGAGGCTGAGATGGGAGAATTGCTTGAGGCAGAGTTCAAGACCAACCTAGGCAACATGGTGAGACCCTGTCTCTAAATTAATAAAATTAAAATTAAAAAAAAAAGGCACTAATCCCAATCATGAGGGCTCTACCCTCATGACCTAATCACCTCCCATAGGCCACACCTCCTAATACCATCACCTAATACCATCACCTTGGAGTTAGGATTTCAACATAAGAATTGTAGGGGCTCTAGACATTCAGTTTATTGCAGGGACCTAGTGAGGACATTTTGTAAGATGGAAAAGACCAGCTCAATTAAGTCTTATTGAAAAGAGTTGGTATGGGAGAAGATATTGAAGCCACAGGAAAGATAGAATAAATGATTGGGCAAGGCTCCTTAGGAGGCAGAAAAGAATGATAGAACATCACTCTTCAAGGTAGATAGAAGTGCAGACCAAAAGGTGGGAATCTGGTATGGATTTCATCAAGATGAGGGTTGGGGTGGGGATGAGTGGGCTGGGGAGAAGAATTCGAAGACTTTCTGTCTAATGGCATCTATTTTCCTAATACATTACGAGTGGAAGTCATTGTTTAAGAGGAGAAATGTGAAAGGTTTAAGGATAGTGGGGAAGTTTTGAAATAGATCCTGTAAAGAATAGAAAGTCTGAAGAACCTGTCTTATGTAGCATGGTTGGAAACTTAGCCCTTTTTATGAATAATGGGGAAAATAGTTTCTACTTAATGATAAAGCCATTTCTGTGGTAGTTGATGTGTTAATTAAGTTAAAAAATTAATCATCATAATGAATATTACTTGGGAAGTAGATATTAATCAGGGCTGCTTCGAAACAGAGCATTCAACATGCTGAAGAGTTTTGCTTAACCATATTCTGCCAATTTATAACTATGAACCAGTACATACTGATGAAAGAGCTGACTCATCTCAGAGCTCTGAATCCTAGGCCCCTAAAGCAGAGGAATCATGAAACCCTTTGCTTAGTAGATGTTCTAATCCCTTTGTTTGGGCTATCCTCTGCTTGACCTAGTTTCAGTATTACATATGAACAAGGGGAGACTACTTGTAGGAAATATCCCCTGGAGATGTGTGTGTGATTACAGGGTTTCATGGCAATAGGGAAAGCACCATGCATTCCCTCAAATGAACTGGCTCTTTCAATTTTGTTTTGTATCACCATTAATTTCCAATATGTCATTCTCAGCTATTTATTGACAGCTTTCTTTGTGCCATTGGGGTTTCAGTGGTAGAGACAACTGAGTGGGTGAAAACAAACATTAAACCGAAACAAGCAGTGATAGATGTTATAATGATTCTAATGAAGCCAAGAATAATAGGTTTGATCTCATCAAGAGGGTTAGGGGAAGATTTCCTAAGGAAGCAATACTGAGGCTGAGTTCTGAAAGATGAGTAGGAATAAATTACGAGAAAAGGAAAGAGAAGAATGTTCTAAGTGGAGGAGGCAAAGGCACTGTGGTGGAAGGAAATGTGGTAAGTTAGAAAAGACCATCCAATAAAAAAAAAAGATATGGGAGAAATCAATAAAAGTTGAGGCTGAAGAAGTTTGGACCTTGTAGGCCAAATTAAGAACATTAAAAACATTGGACTATGTTCTAAGAATATGAAGAACCACTGAAGAGATTTTAGGAGGATATGACATAAGATCTGTGTTTTAGAAAAACCACTCTGGCTGTAATATGGGGAATAGATTGGAGAGGCACAAGTGGTAAGACAATTAAGAGGCTATTACAGTGGTCCAAGTGAGAGAGGGTGATGGCTTGAACAGGGTGGTAGTGGTGAACATGGAGAAAAATGGGCAAATTTGAGAAGTATTTTGATGGCTGAAAGAACTGGACTTGATGATGGGTAGATATAAAATGTAAGGGGAAGAGAGGCAGCAAGGATGACTCATTCATTCAACAAAAAAGTGCTGATTGTCTATTATGTGACAGGAAACTTTGCCTTCAAGGAGTCTGAAACCTAATGGGACAGACAGACATGTTTATAACCAGTCACTGGGCAGCATCAATGTATACTGTCATGCAGGCTGTGGTATATGAGTCTCAGGATGTGTGCCTCAGGAGTACACAAAAGGAGTATCTATCCAGAATGACAACCTTTGGAGGAGATAACCTATGAGTTGAGGTGGTGTTTTTGTTTGTTTGCTTGTTTTGAGATAGGTTTATTCTGTTGCCCAGGTTTGAGTGCAGTGGCATGATCAGGGAGTGTTCCTCCTGCCTCAGCCTCTCAAGTAGCTAGGAGTACAGACAGGGGGCCACCACACTCGGCTAATTTTTCTATTTTTTTTTTGGTAGAGAAAAGGTCTCCCTGTGTTTCCCAGACTGGTCTTGAATTCCTGGTCTCAAGCTATTCTCCCCTCATTGGCCTCCCAAAGTGCTGGGATTATTGGTATGAACCACCACACCTGACCTGTTTGTTTTTAGTAGTAGAACTCCCTTGAATCAAAAAAAGGAGGGAATAGACATTGCATTGCAGTCAGAGAAATCAATATGTTCAAAGCATGGCTGAGGGAGGTGACCAAATGAAGAATGTCCTGGGCTGGAGGTGGAGGTGGAGGTGGATTTGTAAATAAAGCCTAGAGTGGGTCTGCAGGGGACAGATTACAAAACAGGTGTGTGCTACAGGCCATTCTTGTCTATTTCCTCATCTCTAAAATGAATAGAAAAGAGATTAAAGAGTTTGTTTTATAAAGGTTGCAGTTTTTGAAGTCATGCATTGGGAGCCATTGGAATAGAACAAAATTACATATTCATTGGAAAATATAACTCACTTTTACCCTGAAGGTCTAAATAATCCTTCTCCTCAAATACCTTTTAACTGTATAAAGATCAGAAAATCTTATTTTATTACTTTTTGAATAAATTGCTTTAAAAAATTTGACTAGGTCTTATAAAGTGAAAGAATGTACCTGTCAACTTTCTAAAAAATCAGTTTTTTTCCTCTAGTGACAAATAGATGATAGACAAATATCTTAAAGTCAATATTTCAGAAATAGCCTCTACCTTAATTTGAACCTTAACTTCATATTCACAATGGATCCAGAAACACTTTACTTTTTTTGGCCTTAACATAGATTTGACTTTATTTCATTTACAGATTTACATGACTGGCATATTAGTAATCATAGATTTCACTCAGAAATTCTGGAGTAGAATTTTGATTAAAATTGTACATAATAAAGACACTAAAAACCCCCATTTCTTGCTTTGCATTTGTTGTTGTTATTGGTTTTATTGTTGCCAGAACAATAAAGTGGCAATAGTGTTGGCGAGACATGGGGAGCAAGACAATTAGAGGCCCAGTAAGGCACTTGCCTCTAGCACAAAACTTAAGGGGTGCTGCGGAGCTCAGAAATCAAGATAAATGATATTTTAATGCAATATTTAAGAAATCAAAATTTATGCAAAAACCCATGACCAATACAAGATCAAACATTTAATAAAGACGGGATTTGATCCTCCACTTGCATGACCCTGTCTCATTCCCATCACCTAATTCCATCTCTGAGTCTTCAGCCTGAAGAGTCATGTTTATCCTTGCCCACTTAATTTTTTTATTTTATTTTTTTGAGTTAGAGTCTCACTTTGTCGCCCAGCCTTGAGTTCAGTGGCATGCTCACAGCCACCACAGCCTCAACCTGCTGGGCTCAGGCAATCCTTTCGCCTCAGCCTTCTAAATAGCTGGACCTATAGGTGCTTGCCACCATGCCTGGTTAATTTTATTTATTTATTTATTTATTTATTTATTTATTTATTTATTTAGTCAGAGTCTCACTCTGTCATATTTATTTATGTATTGAGTTGGAATCTCACTCTGTTGCCCAGGATGGAGTGCAGTGGCATGCTCACAGCCACCACAGCCTTCACCTGCTGGGCTCAGATGATTCTTCTGCCTCAGCCTTCCAAGTAGCTGGAATGACAGGCATGCGCCACCACACCCGGCTAATTGTTTTATTTTTTGTAGAGACAAGGTCTCGCCAAGTTGCCCTGGCTGGTCTGAAACCCCTGGGCTCAGGCAATCCTCTCGCCTCTGTCTCCCAAAGTGCTGAGATTACAGGTGTGAGCCATACGCCTGGCTAATTTTTTTATTTATTGTAGAGACAAGGGCTTGCCATCTTGCTCAGGCTGGTCTCGAATCCCTGAGTTCAGGCAGCCCTCTCGCCTTCTCCTCCCAAAGTGCTGGGATTACAGACGTAAGCCACCATTCTCCATCTTTATCCACTTTAAAAAGCAGAGAGGAAAGATGCAAGAAGTCAGTTAGAAGCTTCTAAATAGGGCTGTTTCCCCAAAGACCCCAGAAAGCTGCTTCTGGGCTCCTGTGTGATGATTCTCAGTGAAGAATGTCTGCTCCTAGTTTCTCTCTCCTTGCACCAGAGGTGAATCATTGCTACTTTTCTGATTTCCCCCATTGTATCTAATTGTCTTGCTCCCCATGTCTCGCCAACACTATTGCCATAGGAATCTATAATAGAAAGAGCTCCCAAGTTCTTCCCAGCATCCACACAAGTTTCAACCCTCACCCTCTTCCAGGTGAGAGGAAGAGGAAAAACCTTGCTGGATTTGCCTCCTCACAACTCTCTACTGCCCCCATCTGGGAATCAGATAACAGTGCAATTTCAACTTTTTCTGACTTTTTCTCCATTAGATTTTTTTAATTAAAAAATAATACATGCGCCTTATAAAAATTTCAGATCACATAGAGGTATCTCAGATTTCCTTTATCCCCTGAATTCTGACTTCTTTAAAATTGTTTTAAATATTCCTTACTCACAGCCTGCCGAGATGCCTGAAATCTTCATCTTTATTTTTAATTGCATTTTAAAATTGCATAATGAATATATTGTTCTATTTTCATTATGAAAAATACAAGAAATAAGACATACAGAATTAAGCCGGGCTCGGTGGCTCAGCCTGTAATCCCGTGCCTTTGGGAGGCTGAGGTGAGTGGATTGCCTGATCCCGTGGGTTCGAGACTCGGCTGGGCAACTTGGTGAGACCTCATCTCTACAATAAAATAAAATAAAATAAAAATTAACCGGGCGTGGTAGCGTGCGCCTGTAGTTCCAGCTACTTGGAAGGCTGAGGCAGAAGGATCACTGGAGCCAGCAAGTCGAGGCTGCGGTGGCCGGGAGCGGCCACTGCACTCTAGTCTGGGCGACAGAGTGAGACTCCAACACACACACACACACAAAAGACATACAGAATTAAAAGTTATATAATTCATTCTTTCCCTGTCCCACTCTACTCCCATCCTGGAGATAATGACACAAAGGCAGTTCTCAGATCTTTTTCTACATATTTACATACATGTCTATACACACATATGCTACACATAAATGGGATCATTCTGTAAGTATTGTTTTCCAGGGCTTTAAATAAGCATATAACTATTTGTATGCCACTTTCCATAGCAGCATTCTTCAAAATAGCCTAGAGGTAGAAACAGCCCAAATGTTCATAGATGGAAGACTGGATAAACAAAATTGATATATACATACAATGGGACATTATTCATCTTAAAAAGTAAGGAAATTCCGATACATAATGCAACATGAATGAACATTGCAAACATTATGCTAAGAAATAAGCAACATGTCATAGGATTCCAGTTATATGAGTTACTCAGAGTAGCCAAATTCGTAGAGACAGAAAGTAGAATGGTGTTCACCAGGGGCTGGGTAGAGTGGGGAATGGGGAGTTATTAAGTGTTACAGAGTTTTAGTTTGGGATGGTGAAAAGTTCTGGATATTGGTGTGAAGATGGTTGCACAACAACGCAAATGTATTTAATGCCAGTGAACTGTATATTCAAAAAGGGTTAAAATGGTAAGTTTTATGTTATATATATGTTATGACAACAAAACTTAGAAAAAAAATACACAACTCGTACCCAAGGGATTTCCTTGTAAAAGAGTCAAATGTAGGCATTTTTAGGGCAAAATATGACTGACCTCTTGACCACCTTCTATCCCATTCCCCTCTCTTGAGGAAATGGCTTTCAGACAGTCTGGTGTGTTTCTCTTAAGTTTTCTTTTTTTTTCCCTGTGCATTTACATATATTTTAGAGCATAGGTCTGGTGCCAGACTGCATTAAGGTCTTGGCTCAGCTGGGTGACTCTTGGGTGAGTTAATGTTTCTATACTGTAAAGGGAATAATAATAGAAGCTTCTGCATGGGTGGAACTGCAGGTCATTATGTTAAGTGAAATAAGCCAGGCACAGGAAAACAAATATCACATGTTCTCATTCATATGTGGGAACTAAAAATGTTGATCTCATGAAGCTTGAGCATAGAATGATAGTTACCAGGTGCTGGGATGGGTGTGGGGTGAAGAAGAATTAAGAGAGGTTGATAAATGGGTACAAACATACAGGTAGATAGAAGAAATAAGTTCTAGTGTTTGATGGCAAAGTAGGTGACTATAGTTAACAATCTATTGTACATTTCAAAATAGCTAGAAGAGAAGATTTCAAATGTTCCACAAAGAAATGATAAATGTTTGAAGAGATGGATATCCCAAATATCCTCATTTGATCATTATACATTGTAGGCATGTATCAAAATATCACATGTACCCCATAAATTTGTGCAATTATGATATATCAAAAAAATTAAGGGAAAAATAATAGAAGTTCCCGAATGGGGCTGCAATGAGGATTAAATTAAATATACATGTATGACACTTAGCATGGTACCTAGCATATAATGAAAATAAAGAAACATTGGCTATTATTATTGGATGCGGTACTCACCTTTGGACAGTCAATGAAGTAGGCCAACAGATACCATCTATGACGTTAATAGCAGAAGTTAGAGACTGAAGGGAATTTGAGAAAGGGGGCCAGAAAGGGCAGCAGAAGAACCCAAAAAAGGAAAGTGAGTGACTACCAATCAAATCTAGTGTTTAGCCGGGCTCGGTGGCTCAGCCTGTAATCCCAGCGCTTTGGGAGGCTGAGGTGAGTGGATTGCCTGAGACCGTGGGTTCAAGACCACCCGCCTGGGCAACTTGACGAGACCTCATCTCTACAATAAATCAAAAATTAGCCGGGCGTGGTAGCGCGCACCTGTAGTTCCAGCTACTCAGAAGACTGAGGCAGAAGGATCGCCAGAGCCCAGCAGGTCGAGGCTGCGGTGGCCAGGAGCGGCCACTGCACTCCAGTCTGGGTGACAGAGTGAGACTCCAACTCAAAAAAAAACAACCCCCCCCCAAAAAAACTAGTGTTTATGAAACAAAAAGTAGAAGAGATATACAGACACATAGCTAGAAACATAGCTGTACATAACTCTCAGTGCAAGGGAAGATCAAATAAGCACAAAATTATTAAGGAGATAGAAGACATAAGCCACATACTCAATAGAGTTTATTATATATATATATGAAACTTTACATCCCCTCCTTTTCTCTTTGATGGACTTGGTGAGTTGCTTTATCTGCTTGGAACAGGAAATCTATTAATTTGGAAAACCATTTATCCCTACCACCACCAAGTGGTTCTGATAAGAACTAGCAATCATTGTATTCCCCCCTCCTGGCCACCAGTGTGGGCATGTGGCTCAGAACAGGCCAAAGTTCTTCCCCCAAGGTTTTTCAAACAATCTGGGCTAAGAAGTTCCTCTAACGCCAGTGGCAGGAAAACTTGGAAAAGATGTGAATACAAGGTTGTCTGTGGCATGGCCCCTGTTGGCAGGAGTAAGCTAACTGAGACTAAAATGGGCATAAAGAGAAACATAAAGATGAAAGATGGAGAGTTTTCCAAGGAGAGTTACAATTTCTGTTGTTCCTAATGCTATCTTCATACTTGCCCTTTCAGTGGTTTGATTATATGTATTAATATTTTTTCTTTTATTTCACTGGTTAGAATTGAATTTTTGTCATTTGTTTTGTTTGTTTGTTTTTGAGTAGGAATCTCACTCTGTCACCCAGGCTGGAGTGCAGTGGCACGCTTACGGCCACCATAGCCTCGACCTGGTGGCCTTAGGTGATTCTTCCAACTCAGCCTTTCAAGTAGCTGGAACCACGGGTATATGCCACCACACTAGGCTAATTTTTTGATTTATTGTAGAAACAGGGTCTCACCAAGTTGCCCAGGCTGGACTTGAACCTGTGGGCTCAGGCAATCCTCTCACCTCCACCTCCCAAATTGCTGGGATTACAGGCATGAGCCACTGCACCTGGTGAGAGTTTGTGTCATTTGTAACCACAAGAGTTCTAATACAAATTGGTGTGGTGTGGTGTGTGTGTATGTGTGTGTGTGTGTGTGTGTGTGTGTGTGTGTGTGTGTATGTGTGTGTGTAAATAACAAGATAATATGACAGGACCCTTAAACCATTCATCCAGATGGGTGGGTCAAAGGCAGGCCCAATATACTTGTTCTCAGGACAGCAGCCCCAGCCACACCTCTGCAGCCCAGGACACACTGCTGAGGTAGCATGAGGCTGAGACTAATGTTGACTGGAATCTCAAACCTCCCTACCAGCAGTTACCAGCAAAACTCCTCTTTGCAGGCTCAGGCATTTCTGGTGAGAAGGCTATTGACAACTTCCCCTCTTTATACCCCTATGCTTAACCAAGAAGACCTTCATGCTGATGCAAAGGCACGTGTGTTCTCACCTGCACATGCTCACAACATGCATACATATGCGTGCCCTGGATGTCTGGTGGGATATGGCACAAGACATGTGAATTCCTTGGCTCAACCCTAAAATGAATTTTAGCAAACTTTTAAAATAAAGTTTATTAGAGAAAGAAGAGGGAAAAGATAGAGAGACATGCCAGAGCTGACATGGGAGAAAGAAAACCCCGCCTTTTGCTCTTTACAATAGACCTGATATACCTTCACAGTGATTGATAGGCTAAAGAGGGTAGAGCCCAGGTACCTGTCACTCCGGAGGAGAGATTGATATCTCTCTGCCTCTGGTGGATAGAGGGGTGGTCTTATTATCATTCTATGGCCTTTTAATTATTCCTGGTCTGGGAACCACTTTGATGGAGTTTTCCTTCATTGAGGTGAGGGAGTGGAGTGAACTGGGAGTCCACACCGAATTCACATTCCAGCCCACAGGACCATTCAGCCTGCTGACAGGATGTCTGGACACTTTCTAAAATTTGCCTACAAGAAATGTATCTATCTATGCCTAACCTTTACTAGCTACTGTGCCTCACCCTCAAGTGTCTTCACAAACACAAATATATACATGAAACCTGAGATGAGAAAGTGTAGGAAGCATCTACAGTACTAGAAATTATGTTATAATTCATTTAAAAATCTAATATGCCTGTTAATGAGTTCTAGTCATTACCACATAAAGGAGGGGAAGCAGATTTTATCTGAACTGCCAGTTGTCTCAATTTATTTAGTGACTGACTTTAATAAAATTGCAATAGATTGCTTTCTAGACGGTTTTGACCATCCTCAAAAGGAGATCTTGACATTCCCGTATCCCGTTTCACACTTTCTTGCCTATTCTGCCATCGTGTGGGCAAGGAACACAAATACCAAGGTATTAATGACCCAAGGTAACATTTAAAAAGGGTGCTAATGATCAATCCGATATACATATATATTATTTTGAAAAGGGTGCTAATGATCAATCTGATACATAATTATTATTTTCTCCAGGGGTAGAGGAGAAGTGGGAAGGACACAGGAGAAAACATGAGTTCCAAATCCAAAAAAACCTAACTGCTTTCATTAAATCTTTATAACCAGTTTAGGATGGAGGGTTTGCTTATCTGAATGCTGTGACCCTCAGAGGAGCTAGTGCTTATTAGCACCTCTGTGTGCCAGGCATAGAATTCTCACAGCAGTCCTCCAGGTGGCCAGTTGGATAGGCGTTATTGTTGCATTATAATCTTCATTTTATAGATGAGCCTATTGAGGCTTAGAATGAATAAGTAGCATGCCCAAGTTCCCACAGGTACTAAGTGGCAGAGCCAGGAAGTTTTGAAAATGAACTGGGTATATAAACTGAAAATATAAAATGAAAAGTTTCATCAGGTCATTTCACACAAAGGAATAAAAATTGCAGGAATACAATTATACTCAAAGGTGATGTATATATGACTTATGAAGCTAAATAATAAAATGATTACTCATGAATCTAACAATTAACGTAAGAAAACACCACCAGCCGGGCTGAGTGGCTCAGTCTGTAATCCCGCGTCTTTGGGAGGCTGAGGTGAGTGGATTGCCTGAGCCCGCGGGTTTGAGACCCGCCTGGGCAGCGAGACCTCATCTCTACAATAAATCAAAAAATCAGCCGGGCGTGGTAGCACATGCCTGTAATTCCGGCTACTCGGAAGGCTGAGGCAGAAGGATCGCCGGAGCCCAGCAGGTCGAGGCTGCGGTGGCCGGGAGCGGCCACTGTACTCTAGTCTGGGCGACAGAGTGAGACTCCAACTCAAAAAAAGAAAAAAAGAAAAAAAAGAAAACACCACCAATGCTACTGAGTCTGTGAGTTCCTCTCTGACCCATTCTTTTGTCTCCCTGTCTGGAGATAGCCCCTATTTTGACTTTTTTCATTCTCTTGATTTTTATTAATTTTTTTTTTTAGTTGGGGTCTCACACTGTCGCCCAGGCTAGAGTGCAGTGGCATGCTCACGGCCACTGCAGCCTCAACCTGCTGGACTCAGGCGATCCTTCCACCTCAGCCTTCCAAGTAGCTGGAACCACAGGCATGTGCCACCATGCCCGGCTGATTTTTTGATTTATTGGAGAGACAAGGTCTCACCATGTTGCTCAGGCTGGTCTCGAACCCCTGAGCTCAGGCAATCCTCTTGCCTCTGCTTCCCAAAGTTCTGGGATTACAGGCATGAGCCACAGTGCCTGGCTTATTAATGTTTTATCCCATAAGTATGGGCCTGGTTTTGCTTGATTCTAAAATATGTAAAAATAGAAAAATATTTTACATTTCCTGTGATTTGCTTTATGAACTCAAAATCACTTGTGAGATTTATCCATGTTGCTGTGTGTACTTGTAGTTACTTTTTCACTGATATATAGAATTCTACTATATGAATGTGTCTATATGTACTCATTCATTCTTCTGTTGATGGACCCTTGTTTCCAGTTTTTCACTATTACATGCAACGCTGCTATAAATGCTCATGTACATTACTGATGGTGCGTGAGGGTAGAGGCCCTAGAGATCATATAGCGAGTTTCTCTAGGGAATATACCTGGAAAAGAATGGCTGCATTATAGTAAATATAAATGTTCGACTTTTATCAGATAATTGGATATCCCCAAGGCAGCTGTATCAGTTTATATTTCCACCAGAGTGTATGAGAGTTTCCATTGGTCTGCATCCTTGCTGTCATTTGAAGTTGTCAGAAATTTAAAATTTGCACAAACTAGTGAGTATAAAATGGCATGTCATTGTGACTTTCTGGAGTTTGTTAAATTTGTATAAGTTTTTAAAATTTTTTTGAGTAGGAGTCTCACCCAGTTGCCCAGCTAATGTTTTCATTTATTGGGGACACCGGGTCTCACCATGTTGCCCAGGCTAGTCTTGAACCCGTGGGCTCAGGCAATCCTCTTGCCTCAGCCTCCCAACATGCTGGGATTCAGGCATTATGTATACGTTTTCAAATTTAGTGCCATTTAGTTGTATCACTTGATGGGGCAGAGGGAGAGCATTCCAGGTGTGGGGGAGACCACTTGGGAAAGGGTTCCGGGTCAGGTTAGAGGTTTGTGCATGTATGGAACAGAAAAAAAGCCAGCATAGATGGGGCATAATGAGTTCGCCCCTGCCTTAGGTGGCTAGCCTCTCAATACCTAACATCTTTCACCCGGTAACATTTGTCAGACCTCACCTGCTATCCCTAACCACTTCTGACCAGCTCTCAATTATTGCACCATATGATATGATGAAACTGTGTTTCAGTTTTAACCAAGTTGATTCGAAGTACATCTTATTCTTTTTATCTTTTATCAAATAGTTTTCTCACTTGGATGAACTTTCAGAAGTTTATTTCAAAATATCTTTCTAACTATTGCATCACTGGTCCTCTGTCAATTCCTCTTTGATCATCAAACAACTTTAAAATTGCTTTTTGAAATATATGTGGGCTCTCACATAGAGTTCTGAAAGATGTGTGAGAATAAATTTTCAGGAATTTATTTTAGAACAAAAAATCAGCTTTCATTTCTTTGGCCTAGAACAAGGAGAGAACCTGTTAACTCAACAGCTGTGAATTATGGTTATCTTTGTGTTTTTTGGGAGATTTAGCTGCTGTTCGTGAGTCTGATAATCTAACTCAGGTTTTGCCCTTTGGATTACAATATACAGACATTGAAAACAAAACCCAAGATAAATATTTTAATAATTATGAAGTAAGTGAAGTTTGCTTTTGGCCCTTTATGGTAGCTAGATTCTTTTTTTATTTTTAAAGTCTCATTCTGCCGCCCAGGCTGGAGTGCAGTGGCACGCTCATGGCCACCACAGCCTCTGCCCACTGGGTTCAGGCAATCCTTCCAACCTCAACCTTCCAAGTAGCTAGAACTACAGGCATGCACCACCATGCCCAGCTAGTTTTTTGATTTATTGTAGAGACGAGGTCTCGCCAAGTTGTCGAGGCTAGTCTTGAACCCCTGGATTCAGGCAATCCTCTCGCCTCTGCCTCCCAGTGTGCTGGGATTACAGGCATGAGCTACCATGCCTGGCAGTAGCTGGATTCTAATGATGGCTCCTCATGAACCACAGAGATTTACACCCTTTTGTAATCCCTGCCCATATTGAATATGGGTTAGCTGTGATGTGCTAACCCATAGAATGCTGTAGAAGGGATGCTGTGTCAATTCTAAACCTAGCCTTTAAGTGGACTGGCTTTTTTTGTTGTTGTTTCCTGTCTCTTGGAATACTCACTTTTTGGAACCCTGAGCCAATATGTAAAATATCTAGCTACCCTTCTGCAAAGACCACATGGCGAAGTCACGTGGAGGGTAGAAGTCCTGAGATCATATAGAGACAGAGCAGTCCAGCTGTACCAGTGCCCCTGTCAAGCCTCCAGATGACTTCAGTCTCAGGTATCATGTGACTGCAACTGCATGAGAGCCTCTAAGCAAGATCAGCAGAACTTTACAGATAAGCCCAATATACCCACAGAACCACAACAGATAATCGAATGGTGATTGTTTTAAGCTACTACATTTTATGGTGGTTTGTTATGTAATAATAGATAACCAAAATAGAAATTATTTTGTGAAAGTGGAGAGCTGACATAACAAGAATCTAAAACCTGTGGCAGCAGGCAAAAGCTGAAATAGCCTGTAGAAACTGTTAGTGAAAGCTGGAAGGAAACATCCACTTTTTGGAGCTATTAGCCACCATGTAAAAAGTCTAAATACCCTGCTGGAAAGGCCACCTAGAATGAAAAGGTCTTTAGCTACAAGGAGAAAGATAAAGGTTCAACCTTCCCAGCATCCCCAGTCAAGCCTCCAGATGACTCCAGCCCAGTTGCTATCTTGCTATCTAACTGCAACCACAGGAGACACCACAAGTGGGAGCAGCTAAGGAATTGCCCAGCTGAGCCAAGTTCACTCAAAGAACAGTGTGTAATAAAAGAGTTGTTTGACATCCAATGCAATACTATACGAAAATGACTGATCGTACTGGGAAACTATGGTGGGGGGAGGGAGATGGGATTAACAGTAGCAAATATCT
>NW_007248864.1:221470-229037 GCF_000164805.1 Carlito syrichta
TTGTATACCTAACCCTTAACTGTACCCCACAACTTCACAATAAAAAAAAAAAAAAAAAAAGAGTTGTTTGAGAACTAAACCTGACCGTTTTTTTCTCTTATCCAAATTCCTAACTAAGAGGTTTGGGGAGTTACTGCCTGATAAGGACTCACCAAACAGGGTTTTATTACCCTATTGTTTTCCAATCTGACTCTGGCATAACACCACATAACAAAGAAGAAAATCAAAGTATTTTATGACCCTGAAAAGCCATCTCTTGCGGATTACTGGACTCCCAAGGAGCCTTGTAAGGCATTTGTCTGTCCGCCTCTGACACCTGCCATGTCTTAACCTCCTCTACATATCAACAAACATAGACTCTCTTTGTCTCAGCAAAACATCTCATCTTCTGATAAGAACTACATATTATCAATCAATAAATCTTTAAATCTGCCTATGACTTGCAAGCCTCCACTTGGAAATGTCCCTTCTTCCTGGGCCAAACCAATGAAAATATCGCATGTATCGATTTATGGTTTCTTATAACTTCTACCTTCCTAAAGTATATATAATCAAGACACCATTCGGCCACAGGGGCACACATTCTCAGGACCTCCTGAGGGTGGCTATACCTGAGCTTAAGTTTGGCTCAAGAAAAAAACATCTTAAAATATTTTGCAGTTTGGCATCGTTTCATCAGCATGTTTTAAGTCATTAAGTTTTGGCATTATTTGTTATGCACAATAGATAACTGAAAAACTTCTTCTGGTTTCTGATTTTCATTGTTATTGACTCTTGTATGCAAAGTGACCTTATGCTGCCCTATGGGTATTCAGAACCCACAGTATAAAGTTCTAGCTAAATCTGCCTTCCCTTTGGCAGTGCCACAGAAGGTCATTATGGTCTTAGCTTTGTAGCCATGTGGCCCTCAGGTTTGCTTGTTAATTTTGTAAACTTTGTTATCATTTAAGCATTTTGAGACTTTAATTTATTTATCTGTCAAATTGAGGACATAATATCTTTCTTCATACAGGCTTGTTATGAGAATAAAATAACCATAAACATCTTGATTGCTTGAAAGCTACAGAAATGAGTGTGCTTTATTTTTATTAGATAATCAGTAATCAGTCACCCTAGCCTCCTGAAGACTGCAAGTTAGTCAAACTACTCTCTCTCTGAATCTCATTTTACATCGCAAAAACGTTGGCTAACCATTTTCCACTCACAATAAGCCGGTTGTAGTCCAAGGAGTCACCATGTACTTGGATTACTGATTTCGATCTGACCTTCTCCCACAATCCTTGGTCTGTATTTTTGCCAGTGTCCCTCAGACACTGCCTGTCATCTGGGGACTGGCGACCTGCTTCATGCTCAGCTTTAAGCATTGCCCTCAAGTTCTTTTTTTTTGAGTTGGAATCTCACTCTGTTGCCCAGACTGGAGTGCAGTGGCACGCTCCCGGCCACCACAGTCTCACCCTGCTGGGCTCTGGTGATCCTCCCACCTCAGCCTTCCAAGTAGCAGGAACCACAGGCGTGCGCTACCACGCCCGGCTGTTTTTTGACTTATTGTAGAGACGAGGTCTCGCCGAGTTGCCCAGGCGGTCCTCGAACCCGCGGGCTCAGGCAATCCACTTGCCTCGGCCTCCCAAAGTGCTGGGATTACAGGCTGAGCCACCAAGCTTGGCCCTTAAGTTCTTTTATACAACCTGGTCTCATCCATTACTAGCTGAGATTTTTTTTTTTTTTTTTTTTTTTGAGTCAAGTTATCACTCTGTTGTCCAGGTTGGAGTGCAGTGGCATGGTCATGGCTCACTGCAGCTTTAACTTCCTGCGCTCAGGTGATACTTCCACTTCAGCCTCCGGAGTAACTGGGGCCACAGGTGTGTGCTGTCATACCTGGCTAATTTTTTTATTTTTTATTTTTTGTAGAGACAAGGCCTCGCTATGTTGTGTAAGCTGACTTCGAACTTCTGGACTCAAGCAATCCTCCCGCCTTGATCTCTCAAAGTGCTGGGATTATAAGCATGAAACACCACTTCTGGCCTAATTTTTTTTCAGGTATTTGTCTATCTTCAAGGACCTCCCTAATTGCAACTTTGTTCTGAGACAAAGTAGGCTCTCCAACTAGACTTTAGGAGCTTCTTCTGGAGTTGTTTCCAAGTAAGATGGAACAATATGGGCTGCATTTACTCTCCCACATGAGGCAGCAACGACAACTAAAACCAAAAAAACATTTGAAACGGCAGTCTCAAGATGCAAGACATCAGGCCATGGAAAACAGTGATCCTGAAAGATGGGAAACAAGCAAGGTAAATGCTACAATGTCCCAGTTTACTATTCTGAGACATTTTCTAGGCCACAGTGCATGAAGGGGCAACCTAGGTGGAGACAGGTAGACTTTTCTGTGAGTTTATAATACATGTAGAATTATAATATATGGCAATAATAGCACAAAACCCAAGAGGAAGAAATAAAGGTATATTATTGTATGGCCCTTATATGTGAAATGGCATAATAACAATTGAGGGTAGACTCTGATAAAATGAAGATGTAGCCAATAAACCCTAAAGCAATCAGTAAAACAATAAAACAAAGAGATGTCTAATAAGTTAACAGAGGAAATAAAATGAAATGAAGTAAATAATTAACCCAAAATAAGGCAGAAAGAGATTAAATGGAAGAAAGAGACCAAATGGGAAGAATTAATAATGAGATAATACAATTAAACCTAGCCATATCAGTGATCACATTAAATTCATATGGTCTAAACACTTTCATTAAAAGCAGAGATTGTCATACTGGATTAAAGCAGGTTGGACTCGGTGGCTCAGCCTATAGTCCCAGCACTTTGGGAGGTTGAGGCGAGTGAATTGCCTAAGCCTGTGGGTTCGAGACCAGCCCTGGCAACTTGGCGAGACCTTGTCTCTAAAATAAATTAAAAATTAGCCAGGTGTGGTAGCGCGCGCCTGTAATTTCAGCTACTTGGAAGGCTGAGGCAGAAGGATCACCAGAGCCCAAGGGGTCGATGCTGGGGTAGCCGTGAGTGTGCCACTGCACTCCAGTCTGGGCGACAGAGTGAAACTCCAACTCAAAAAAAAAAAAAAAGTAAGACTCAGATACTTGGCCTACAAGAAACCTATTTTAAATTTAAAGACACAATAGGTTTAAAGTAAAAAGATGACCAAATATTGGTCAAAGGGTACAAGTTTGCAATTGTAAGATGAATAAATTCTAAAGACCTAATGTAAGGCATGGTAACTGTGAAAATTGTCAGCATCAAAATGAAGTCACTTATGCCAAACCCTAACAAAATGGGAGTCAGGAAGCCACAAAGGAGGAGCTCTCTCACATACATGCTTATGATAAAAAAGTAATACAATGACTCTTCGAAAACTACAACCTTGCACAAAGACCACCATAACCTTACACAAAGAGTACCTCTGGGAGGGTATCTTCCCAGCAACTGCCTGTTCAATCTTGTACTGACACCACCCTTGCTATTTATTATTATGTTTATGTATTTATTTAATTTATTCTTTTTGAGTCAGAGTCTCACTTTGTTCTCAGGCTGGAGGGAAGTTGGATGCTCACGGCCAATTGCAGTTTTAACCTGCTGGGCTCAGGAGATCCTTTCACCTCAGCCTTCCAAGCAGCTGGAACCACAGCCACGTGCCGCCAAATCATTTTTTAATGTATTGTGGAGACGAGCTCCTGCCAAGTTGCCCAGGTTGGTCTCAAACCTCTGGGCTCAAGTAATCCTCTTGTCTCTGCCTCCCAAAGTGCTGGGATTTCAGGTATGAGTCACCATACCTGGCCCCTATTTTTAATTTTTCAAATCAGGGTCTCACTCTGTTGCCCAGGCTAGAGTGCAGTGGTACGAACATAGCTCACTACAGCCGACCTCCTGGGCTCAGGTGATCCTTCACTTCAGGCTCCCAAGTAGCTAGGACAACAGGTGCTTGCCACCATGCCTGGCTAATTAAAAAAAAAATTTTTTTGTAGAGATGAGATCTTGCTCTGTTGCAAGATCTGATTTTGAACTCCTGACTTCAAGCAATCCTCTCTTCTCAGCCTCCCAAAAAATGGATGATACAGAAACCCACTATTGTCTGTCCATATTGCCACAACTCTTAAAGAAAAGCATAACAAGCAAGCATTCAAGTGGGCCTGCATGTACCTACATTCCCCAGAATTAGCAAAAGAAAGTATATTCGTTTATCTCCTACATATTCCCTGTTAAGTCACTTCAAAGAACCTTTAACCCTCTGCAGACTGTGCTCACTCAACTGAGAGATATGAATTCCTATTCACTCCCTTTTACCAGTGGTCATAGATTTGAATCTATAGCATTCACGTAATCATAAACCTTGAAATTTATATAACTTTTTGCATGTTATAACTACTAATCAATAATATGTTGTAGTGAATAATGTTTTACTTTGTAATAGGCTCTGTTAGCTCCCTTACTCTATGGCAAGCTTATTCACCTCTTCAGTTTGGTGTTACTGATGACACTGTGAGTTACCTTTTGGTAGCTGGTGCCAGGAAATGTGGACCATAAATTTTACTATTGACCAAATGCAGCTGTAACTTGAGTTCTATACAATGCTCTGTCAGTCGTGTAGTCAATGTATAGGTACCAGCAACATTAAACTTATAAAAACAGACTTTGAAACCCAAGAGATGAGCAGACCAGTTCCAGAAATATCAGGAGTCTGATAGCAGGATCTGTATCCCTGAAATTGAATTCAGAAATAAACTTCTTTCTAACAATTCCCTGCCTCTTGACTTATTGGCATCGAGAGATAGCAGTCGAGTGTTTACTCGGACTGTAACACGGGGATTACAAGTGTGAGCCACTCTATCCAGCAACAGTAGAATACACATTTTTTTTTCTAAGTGTCCTGGGAACATTTTCATACATAGTGCATGAACTGTGTCAGAACATAAGTATCAATAAATTTAAGAGGATTTGAACCATACAGAGCTGGCTATTTGATAATTATGGAATTAAATTAGTAATCAATAACAAAATGTTCTCTTGACAGTCCCCTACATATTTGGAAAATATATAGCAGTTCTAAATAACTTATGGGCCGGCCGGACTCCGTGACTCAGCCTGTAATCCCGCGCCTTGGGAGGCCGAGGTGAGTGAATTGCCTGAGCCCATGGGTTCAAGACCCACCTGGGCAACTTGGCGAGACTTCATTTCTACAATAATTTCTAAGAAACTTTCAGGTTCCTTGTCTGAAGGTGAAAGGCCAAAGATCACCCCATAGAAATGATAATAAGACCACCTTCTTGCTAAGGAGCTTGTGAATTGGAAATGTCTAACAGGTCTCTTGCAGGAAAAACTCCTCCCCTTGTCTCTTCCCATCTAGCCCACCACCATGGCAGCAATCATATGACTTAACCCACCCATCTGCCTGCTGTCCATCACCTGACGTCAGTACCTGGGCTTACCTGTCCCTTCGTGATGACATGGAGCAGACCACCACCCAGTCACCTTAATGACCTTCCCCCATTAAAGGGAAGGATTAAAAGAACTCAACCATGAACAACCATTCGTCCTTGCCACCATTGCCTTGCTAAGCTATGGTTGGCTATGTATTGTTTGAGTCATGTTTCCTGGCTTTGGCTCCCTCCCCTATCTTGGGAAGGTGAATCTCCTCTCTCTCTCTCTCCAATTTGCTTTCTAAATTAACTTTATTTTCTAATCTAACTTCTGTGCAATTCTTTGCATCTTTCTCATGTCATCATATCACACCCCAGACACCCACACCCCTAGCGGGCCTGACCTAACATTCTGGAGGCCCCGCTGGGAGTGTGACTCTACATTTTTGGAGGCCCCGCTGGGACTGAACCTAATACCTACTGTGTAATCTTTTTCAACTGAAACTCCTCAGATGAACTGCTGAACAGAGAAAATTGAGTGACTATTGCCTCAGTTTATCTAAGGAGAAGTGAGTACCACTCCAGGTGCAGAGAAAAGAAGTTAATCCATTACAGAGAATGTATGCCTTAGGACATCAGAGCTTAATTTCTTTGCAGAACCTCAGTTGAGAAATGCTGATCTACAGAAGCAAGATACCATCCACTTTCCTCACAGGGTTGCTCTAGGGATTATCAAGATCAAACCTGTTAAACCCACATGAGAAACAAAGTTAATACTGCCCTCTAATGCAATGCTGAGCTTCTGAATCATTACGATTAGCCTGAAACTTTTAAAAATGTTTATTTTTTAATAAATAATTTTATGCCACTATTTTAAAAATAGGAAATGCAGCTGGGCTCGGTGGCTCAGCCTGTAATCCCGCGCTTGGGAGGCTGAGGTGAGTGGATTGCCTGAGCCTGCGGGTTTGAGAACCACCTGGGCAATTTGGCGAGGCCTTATCTCTACAATAAATAAAAAAAAAATTAGCTGGGCGTAGTAGCGTGCGCCTGTAGTTCCACTTGGAAGGTGGAGGCAGAAGAATCGCTAGAGCACAGCAGGTTGAGGCTGCGGTGGCCGGGAGCGGCCACTGCACTCCAGTCTGGGCTACAGAGTGAGACTCCAACTCAAAAAGAAACAAATAAAAATAGGAAATGCAAGCAGAAATATTATTAAGAAACACACCATCATATCATTCAGAAACATACTACCTAGAGAGAGTCAAATTAACATTTGGGGTACATATCCATTCTTTGTCTAAAAATTCGTATGTGTATACTTTTTTTTGTGTTGGGATTTCACTCTCATCCAGGCAGGAGTGCAGTGGCACCATCATGGCTCACCACAGCCTCAACCTCCGGGGCTCAGGCAATCCTTCTGCCTTAACCCCCCCAAGTAGCTGGAACTACAGACGTACACCACCATGCCTGGCTAATTTTTTTTGTCTTTTTTTTGTAGAGACAAGAGCTTACTATGTTGCCCAGGCTGGTCCTGGGCTCAAGCCATCCTCCTGCCTCAGCCTCCTAAAGTTTTGGGATTATAGGTGTGAGTCACTGCTTCCAGCCCATTTATGTATAATTTTTAACTCCGAGTGATATTCTAGAAGTTTGAAACTTCAAGAATAGCTTTTATTTTAACACTAGTTAGCACACAGGCTTTAACAATTGATATACAATGATTGTACATATTTCTGGATTACATGTGATATTTTGATATATGAATGCAGTGTAATTGGGATATCTGTCACCTCAAATATTTATCATTTTTTTGTGTTGAGAACATTTCAAATCTAAAACTTTTGAAGCTAAAAGGGATTTGGAAGAAAAACTGAGATCTAGAGATTGAAAATGATTTGACCAGTACAGGGAACAACTAGGGCTGGGACTGCAGACTTCTGCTGCATAGCCAGAGATCTTTGCTCTCTCTTCACAGTGGAAGTGAGTTACCTTTTGGCTTTAATATCTTATTCTTTAAAATATATTTTCCCAGCTGGGCTCGGTGGCTCAGCCTGTAATCCCGCACCTTTGGGAGGCTGAGGTGAGTGGATTGCCTGAGCTCGACGGTTCGAGACCCGCCTGGGCAGGTGAGACCTCATCTCTACAATAAATCAAAAATCAGCCGGGCGTGGTAGTGCGCGCCTGTAGTTCCAGCAACTCG
>NW_007248864.1:229234-233578 GCF_000164805.1 Carlito syrichta
TGTGTATTATATATATATATATATATATATATATATATATATATATATATTCCCTTCTCTACTTAGTATGCTTAAGAAGAATCTGCTAGAAAATAGAGGAAGCAGGAACTTGGTTAACATGTTTTTAATTAAGTTATAATATTATTCATTCATTCAATAAACGCTTTCGAGAACCTGGTTAGTTATTTTTTGTGTGGCTCAACTTTCTGTTGTTAGAAAGCTGGATTGGCAGGTCTGACATAATGCTAGTGAGTGAAATAAGCCTAATTGCTTTTAACAGGTTTTTAGTTTAATGTTCAACAAAAGCCAGTTACCCTACACATTAATCAATAAACAAATAACTAAAGCTTATTGTTGGGCAACAAAAAACACTGCCAGCTGATTACTGGCTGCCTGATTTCCTAAGCAAAGCCTAATGCAATTTGAGATAACCTTGAAGCTTTACACAAGCCCTACTGAAAGAGCTATTTTGAAATAGTTAAGAGTGACCTGTAAACAATTTCGGGTACCCTGTACACTGCGTCAAACAACTCAAAGCACCTTTCCAAATTCTCACCATGTTTAGCAGGAGTTGAAGATCAGGCTCAGAAATGGATGATAATGGGATGGATTAGAATGGTGTGGTTTAAGGGACACCTGGAAGGCTTTCTTGTCCTAAAAGCTCTTTTCCATTACATGTCAAGTGCCTGAAATTCTTTCATTATCCACTAGAGGCATATGACTAAATTACTGTTTTCAGTGGGGATTAGTTTGGGGAGCGAGATGAGGAGAATAGAAGGGAAGCAATTGCTGTGAAGAGCAGGTGGCTTCACAAGGTGGTCTCTCTAGGTCCTTTCCAGCCCTGAGGAGACAAAGGTATAGAGGCTTTGTCTAAAGTTCACTTCTTTCTAAATGTGTTTTACTTCTAAAACAAGTTACTTTATATGCAATTCTTGTGATCTATGTAAAATTGTCGTGCTTTGCAACTTTTAAATTGTTCAATTGTACTGTTCTGCAAGTCCATCTTTTGGTTTGTTTGCTTGAAGTGAAAGCAATCTTAATATTTCAAAACAAATGCTTTTTAGAAAAATAAAACACTTTCATCCCTATCCCAATGACATATATCTCAAAAGTCTGACATTAGTCTCCTGAATCTTTAAGGCAACAGAACAAAATATATCCATATAGCAAAGGTAGTAGCTCTGTCCTGAGCCTCACCTATGATAGGAAGAAAGATCAACATCATGTGTCTAAAGGTTAGAATTTGACCTGTGTTCCTTTATCACAGCATTTAAAAAATATGTCCTTCCTTACCAGTCTTCACCCAGCCTTAATGTTTTCTTAAAATGTGAAGGCATAGACTTTAAATGATCCATTAAAAATATGAGTGATAGTATAGAGATTTTCAAAATATGTGACAGTGTTGACTTAACCAAGAAATGAAGACAGGCAAAACAAACCACTTTAAGAAAAGGAGAGAGTATAAAAATAGTAAATGTACCCATGAGGTGCTTGCGGTGGCTGATAATATGCCACTGGCAACTCACTACCAAGATGCTGCATTAGGACAGTAGCATTATGGCTTATATTATCCCTCTGATTTCCAAACTTTTTGTAATACTGTTGTAACATTTTTGTTAGTAGCTATGTTTATATGTATATACTTACATTCTACTATGATTCACAAGAATATAACCATAATGTTTTTGCACATTAGAATTTCAAAAGTAGTCAGCAGGTAGACGTTATGATGTAGTTGAATGAATACTAGTTTGAGAAATCAGGAGACCTGGATTTTAACCCCAGCTCAACCACGGTCAAGTGACATCTCCACTCCATGCCTTGGTTTTTTCATAGGTAAAACAAAGAGAGTGGATAAGGTGGTCTCCAGATTCCCTTCTCAGCCCGCAGTCCTCTGGCTCCTTTCTGTCAATATAGGTTTAATGATTACTCCATTCAAGCTCGAAGTACTTAATATTTTACAAAGTTCATTTATGTTTAAAGACTATCTCTACTAGAATTTTGTTTGACTTGGAGCAGGAAAAGGAACACTCTCTGCCTTAAGACCGAAGCAGCCATTTTAGAACAGTTCTGACAACAGATAAAAACCATGGAAGATGGCCAGAATTGATAGGACCTTCTGTTTATTCCATTTATATAATGAAAACAGCAGCAAAGAGAGAAAGGGAACCTGTGTGTGTAAACATCAGCAAGATATTTGCACAGAGAAGTAAGAAGAGAAATATGGGTCTGGGAATGTGATTGGATAAATTCTATGTCAAATCTGTCCCCTTTGTGAGTGATGTGAAAGCGAGTATGTCAGTACAGTCTTGGCACTAACTCAGCTCTGAGCTTCAGCAAGGGCAGTTACGTGGGGGCAAATACAGAAAGACTGAGTCCAGAGCCTGCCTCCAACCATCTCCTTTCAAATTGTCCTCTCACACCCAGACCAAGTCCTTGAACTTAGATACAAATAATTAATGCACTTGTTCTGTGATTCCATATCACAGGTTAAAGTAGGTTGTTTGTTAATGGAAGATTCTTGCTATAGTTATTATAATAATACCTAAAAAGTACACCAGGGATACCTCTCAGGATACTGATCAAAATGCATCAAGCCCGACTGACCACGTTTCCTTTCCCCTCTCAGCTTTGTGGGAGCAGTATAGAGAGAATGAGGTCACTGGAGGAGGAGACTGGAGGAACCATTGCAATTGGGGAGCTGGTCTGAAACGTGGCCTGACTTTTTGGATATAAATGATAATAAATCTCCTCAGATGATGCAGGTCGAATGTCTCTACCTTCTCAATCTTCATTTCTATCATCCCAAGACCCAGAGGCCTGGCAGAGGAAAATGAGCGCTCATTAGTGTTCAGAATTTTATATTTGTCTATTATGTGTCTTTTCCCCCTTTCCATATGAACATCTTGATGCAGATACTTTGTGCTTTCATTTCAGTATCCTCTAGCATGATGCCCTGGTCTGCATTAAATAAATGAATACCGAGTGAATGAAAAAAACCAAACAGACAAACCCCCAAAAAAACAACAAACCGAAAATGGGTATGGGCTTTCAGTGCAATGCTGACATTACGAAACTGTGTAGGCACTGTGGCTCAAACACGTATTCCCAGCACTTTGGGAGGCTGAGGTGAGGGGATTGCCTGAGCCCACGGGTTTGAGAACAGCCTGGGCAAATTGACGAGACCTCATTTCTACAATAAATAAAAAAATTAGCTGGGTGTGGTAGCACGTGCCTGTAGTTCTGGCTACTTGGAAGGCTGAGGTGGAAGGATCGTCTGAGCCCAGTAGGTCAACGCTGGGGTGGCTGTGAGTGTGCCACTGCACTCTAGCCTGGGGTGATGGAGTGAGACTCAAAAAAATAAAAAATAAAAATAAACTATGTTAAGTTGGCCACGGTGGCTCACGCCTGTAATCCCAGCACTTTGAAAGGCTGAGGTGAGAGGATTGCTTGAGCCCGGGGATTTGAGACTAGCTTAGGCAACATAGTGAGGCTTCGTCTTCACAAAAAATAATAAATAGTAAATAAATAAAAATAAATAAATAGTATCAAAATTTAAAAAAGAAAATGATGTTATTTGGGTTTAGCTGCCTGGAAATAGTATATGAAAATCTTTTCATCAGCCGGGCCTGGTGGCTCACGCCTGTAATCCCAGCACTTTGGGAGGTGGAGGTGAGAGGATTGCCTGAGCCCAGGGGTTCGAGACAAGCCTGGGCTACTTGGCAAGACCTGTCTCTACAATAAATCAAAAAATTAGCTGGGCGTAGTGGTGTGCACCTGTAATTCCAGCTACTTGAAAGGCTGAGGTGGAAGGATTGCCTGAGCTCAGCAGATTGAGGATGTTGTGGTCGTGAGTGTGCCACTGCACTCCAGCGTGGGTGACAGAGTGAGACTCCAACTCAAAAAAGAAAAGAAAAAAGCACAACTCTTAAAAGTCTATAAACAGCACTTCCCCAAAATTTCCCTGCTTCTATCTAAAGTTTAGGCAATTCATTTCAAACTTATTGCTATAAAAGGGGAAACTGAAATTTGGGGCAGAGTATAGCCAGATGAGCTACCAAGAGATGGAGACCAAGTCCTGACGTGGTGTGGCTCACACCTGTCATCCCAGGTACTCAGGAAGCAGAGGTGAGAGGAACTTTTTGAGGTCAGGGGTTCTAGTCCAGCCTGGGCAACAAAGTGAGTCTCTGTCTGTACAAAACATTATAAAAATTAGCCAGGCATTGAGGTACATGCCTGTAGTTCTAGCCTACAGTCCTCTCTACTTGGGGCAAGAGGATTGTTTGAGCCCAGGAGTTTTAGGATACAGTGAACTATGATTGCGCCACTGCACTCCAGCCTGGG
>NW_007248864.1:235769-293791 GCF_000164805.1 Carlito syrichta
CCCGGAGCCCAGTAGGTTGAGGCTGCAGTGGGCCGGGAGCAGCCACTGCACTCCAGTCTGGGTAACTGAGTGAGATTCCACCTCAAAAAAAAAAAAAAAAAGAAGGAAAAGAAAATAAACCTTTTCATCTGGGGGTAGTAACATGAAAGTTGATGCTCTAAATTCAAACTCTGACATACAGGTGAAAAAATGACAAATGTGCTTTTATGCTCTGAGTATTATAGTCATGTTAAACTCTTTTCATCTATTTCAGCATCAGCAACCAAGATTAAAGCCCCCAGTACAACTATTCTTTGAAGACACCTACTGGCCACTTGGTGGCAAGTCGACTAAACTGGTCGGAAGTCCATTCTCACAGGGAGAGATACTTATCCAGGCATGAGTTTATCTTTTCTGCTGGTAAAGCCTCAGCCAGTAGCACTCTATGTGGGCTTTTAGAATTCCTGATCCTTAATTCTAGTATCCCACACAGCATAGCATCTGACCAAATTACTCTTTCACAGTAAAGGAGGTGTAGGAATGGGTCAAATGCCATGGGATCCACATATCCAGAGGCAGCTGGTCTCATAGAATGCCGGCAGCCTTCTAAAGGTGCAACTGAAGTATCAGCTTAGAAGAAACACTAAGAATGGGGAACCAACCTTCAAGGGAGAGTGGATTTGTTAAACCAGAAACTGCTGTATGGTGCTGTGCTCCATTTTTGTTTGTTTGTTTGTTGAGTCGAAGTCTTACTCTGTTGCCCAGGCTGGAGTGCAGTGGCACGCTAAAGGTCACTGCAGCCTTGACCTGCTGGGCTCAAGCGATCCTTCTGCCTCAGCCTTTCAAGTAGCTGGAACCACAGGCATGTGCTGCCATGCCTGGCTAATTTTTTAATTCATTGTAGAGATGAGGTCTCTCCAAGCTGTCCAGGTTGGTCTCGAACCCCTGGACTCAGGCAATCCTCTCACCTCCACCTCCCAAAGTGCTGGGATTACAGGTGTGAGCCACTGGGCCCGGCTGCTCCAGGATTAAGGATACATGAGTTCAACATCCAAGTGGTAGAAGCAGGAGTGTCCCCAATTACCTTCACTTCTAATGTCCCACTGAAGGAGTTTATGCTTTCTTTCCTTTAAACTCTGAGCTCTACTATGCTGGAAGTTCTATTTCTTTCTTTTCTTATTTATTTTTTTGAGTAAGGAGTCTCACTCTGTCATCCAGGCTGGAATACACTGGCATGATTACGGCTTGCCACTGCCTTGACTTCTTGGGCTCAGTTGATCCTCCCATCTCAGCCTCCTGAGCAGCTGGGACTAAAGGCATGCACCACCACACCTGGCTATTTAAAAAATTTTTTGTAGAGACAAGGTCGCGCTGTGTTGCCTAGGCTGATCTTGAACTCTTGGGTTCAAGCAGTCCTCCTGCCTTGGCCTCCCAAAGTGCTGAGATTACAGGCATGAGCCACCACACCCAGCTAGGTGGTACATTCTTTCTGGGAAACACAGCAAGTGTCCCAGTGAAGTATGTCAGAGATGATTCCAGGGCATTTTAGATTTCTTGTGCTCAGAGACCAAGCAGATGAGAAGAGTCACCATATTGTCAGGATAATTGATCTTGGTGTTCAAAAGGAGGCATGGTTGCTTTTACACAGTGGTGGCCAAGAAGAATTATGTGGTGATGTTAGGTGATCCACTGGGGAAACTCCTGGTACTCCCATGTCCCATTGTAACTGTGAATGGTGGGAACTACAGCAATTCCAGAATGTGAAGGTCTCAGACCACTCAAGACTGAAAGTTTATGGCACACCATCAAGTAAATCAGCAAGACCTACTGAAGAGGTAGCTGAAAAAGAAGTGAATTGAGAATGGATAGTGGAAGAAGGAGAGTATGAGGGCCAGTTTTGGCCCCACGACTAATTGCAGTGTCTGGGGTTGTAGTCCTTCTCTCTGATCACCTGCTGACTTTTCCCTCTGAATAAAGTGTCCATGGAGACATTGTAGGAGCTTCTTCACAAACTTATGTGGAGTAAATCAGTGTGGCCAAAGGGGTGGACACTGGTAGCCATGAGAATACACCTCACAGACCTCTTACTACAGGGAGCATAATTGATCAAGGACCTCAGCTATTGCATTCTGAAATCTATGGGAGGCCACTGTGCCTCACCACCCACTGGTCACTTCCTAGCAATGGCTAAGTGGGGGATGCAGTACTCTTGCTAGCTAACTTTGGCTCAAAAACTCCCTGACGGAAGGAATTCCCTTAGACTAGATAGTAATCCAGGACACTTACAGCCAACTTTTTCTCCTTGTTTCCTTGCACATATGAATACTTTATTGGCATCTGCTTTTCAGAGAATCTGGACTAACACAGAGCCAAAATGGAGACAGATGGTAAATCTTAGAGAGTGGTATAAGGGAATTCTTTTACTACTATTGCAGTCCTTCTTTAAGCTTTAAATTCTATCAAAATTAAAAGTTGAAATAACTGACCCTTGCATTTTAAAAAATTTGTAAAAAATACGAACTTTTTAGGATGTGAAAGTATCCTTGATCAACATCTTGACTATGGAGTTCCCTGCTTTCACGGAGCCTTTGAGCCAGCCTCATTCCTTGACGTCCTTTACTATGAGTGGATATTCTGGTCAGATGCTATGCTGTGTAGGATACCAGGCCTATGGATCAAGAATTCCATAGTGGTACTGACTGAGGCTCTATAAGCAGAAAAGGCAAACCTATGTCTGGATAAATATATATATATATATATTCCTGTGAGGATGAACTATAAGGCCTTTCTAGGTTGAGAGTATCCAATATTGTCAATTTGCCACCAGGTGGCCAGTAATTCTCTTCAAATAATGTTGTTATACTGGGATCTCAATCTTTATCTCTGTTGCTAACAAGTTGTATGTTCAGAGGAAGCAATACATACTAGATTGGAGTTGGTCAGCTAAAGTTCATGTTTCTGGGCCCATTTGTAGTTTCCCTTTATTAACATGACCATTCATTCATGTGTTCATTGGAAGTTCTGGAATGGATGGTAATAACAACTGGCTAATGTTGACTGGCAAAGTTATTTTTGTCTACTGGTTGTTGAATGCCATTTCTTTGGTTCCCATTTGTACCCATTCTTATATTCTATGTCTATCCACATACCTCTGTGCAAAACATCTTGTCTCTGTTCTCTCAGTTTTTTTTTTTTTCGTTCTTAGTTTAGCCTGACAGATGGATAATCACTGACCACTGCCCAGTAATCTCTCCATATTTTATCACTTCAGGTCACTTCTTCCTCCATACAAATTTGTTGACCAGGTATATGGCTTAATCAATTATGCTACCTATAGTAGGCAGTCTGTGAGGCAGAGTTGCTTTATCATACTGTTTCTCCCTCTGATCTGCCTGAAAGTAGCTTGAAGACATCAAACTATGTTTCCTAAGAACAAGTACATTCTGTATATAACCACAGTATCATTATCAAAGTAAAAAATCTTACATTGAAATAATGTTATCTAAACCACAATTCATCTTTAAATGTGAAGAATTGTACTAATAATATTTTTAGAGCTTATTTTTTCCGAGTGTTGGATTCAACCTAGGATCATACATTGCATTTAGTTGTCATGCCTTTGAATTTTTTAAATGTTTCATTATGTAGAGACAAGTTTTCGCTACATTGCCCTGGCTGGTCTTGAACTCCTGGGCACAAGCAGACTGCCCTCCTTGGTCTCCCAAAGTGCTGAGATTACAGACATGAGCGACTAAACTTGGCTTGTCATGGCTCCTTAATCTCCTTTAATCAAGAACAGTACCTCAGTTTCTTTTTTGACCTCAGAATACTTGAAGAATGTAGGCCAGTTACTTTGTGTATTGTCCCAAAATTTGGTTTTTTTTTTTTTTTCTATTTCAAAATAGTTATATTAATAAGAATAACAAAAGTGAGCCAGGTTTGGTGGTTCAGCCTGTAATCCCGTGCCTTGGGAGGCTGAGGTGAGTGGATTGCCTGAGCCCGGGGGTTTGAGACCCACCTAGGCAACTTGGTGAGACCTCATCTCTACAATAAATCAAAAATCAGCCGGGTGTGGTAGTGCACGCCTGTGATTCCGGCTACTTGGAAGGCTGAGGTGGAAGGATCACCGAAACCCAGCAGGTCAAGGCTGCGGTGGCCAGGAGCGGTCACTGCACTCCAGTCTGGGCGACAGAGTGAGACTCCAATTCAAAAAAAAAAAAAAGAATAACAAAAGTGATGCTGTGTCCTACTCGCAGTTTTTCATATCAGGAGGTACATAATGTTAGTTTGTCTCATCTCAATATTACTGATGTTAACTTCCATCACGTGGTTTAGATAGTAACTAAATATACACTGTAAAGTTATTATTTCTGAGGTGGAAGATCAGCAAAATGGCCAAGTAGGCGCTATATGTCTTCATTCTTCCTCAGAGAAAACCAACTAACTATCCAGCAGAAAATTATCACCCAAAATATCTCTAGAACTTAAAACTGAGGCTGTGATGTCTCCATGCTCTGCAAAGCAGACAAAAACTCAGAGCAGGCAATAAGGGAAATGTTTCCTTTCAACCATGATGTCCCTTCCCCAAGCTGGTAAGCTGCCATGTACATGAAAGTCCCCTGGACTCATGGTCTCAAGACTGGAAAAAGTGAGTTCAAGATGGGCATTTGACTTTCTCACATCACTGGGTTCCTTCACAGGAAACGCACTCCTGTCTTGGCTCACAGGGCTAAAACACCTGAGACCAGCTAGAGAAAGAGCAAGGGTGGACGTAGCAGCAGTCAACACCCAGATTTGTAGGCTGCTCTCCATTCTGGTCTGAGGAAACACCACATTAGGCTGTTCAGCAGCACCATGCTGTAGGAAGCATGTTCATGGGTAACGAGGCACAAGTCCCTTGCCAACTTTCCCATAAAACCTGGGTACCTCCTTGGGGTCGCCCCTCAAGGCCTATCTGGGTTGGCTGCTACATCAACCTCAGAGCCCTATTGAGACCAGTGGGGAACCTGGGTTTAGAGCACCATCTAGTGCTGACAAAGAGACAGTGATCTTGTACTAAGGGAACACGGCAGTCAAAGGATCTCTAGGCAGACAGACGTCTATTAAAGGACCAACACAAACAAAGCAGACAGTGAAAACTGAAGTAAATAACTAATTCTTCAATGTGTTGACATCAACGTATATCCATAAGAATCAAAGAGCTATTAGAGAAGTGTGACCTTTCCAAATGGACAAAACAATATACTACTGACTGACCTTGTGTGAGCACTCAGACCAAATCGAAATAACTGTTGTTGTTGTTTTGAGACAGGGTCTCACTCTTTCACCCAGGTTGGAGTGCAATAGCGTGGTTTTGTGCACTATAGTCTTGTCCTCATGACCTCAAGTGATCCTCATGTCTCAGCCTTCTGAGTAGCCGGGACTATGGGTGGACACCACTATGCCCAGCTAATTTTTAATTTTTTTGAAGAGACAAAGTTTCACTGTGTTGTCCAGGCTGGTCTCAAACTCTTGGGCTCAAGCAATCCTCCTGCTTTGGCCTCACAAAGTGGCTTCACTCTTCACTCGAGACCTGACTGGGCAACTTGGCGAGACCTCATCTCTACAAAAAATCAAAAATTAGCTGGGCGTGGTAGCATGTGCCTGTAGTTCCAGCTACTTGGAAGGCTGAGGCGGAAGGATTGCCTGAGCCCAGCAGGTCGAGGCTGCGGTGGCCGGGAGCATGCCACTGCCCTCCAGTCTGGGCAACAGAGTGAGACTCCAACTCAAAAAAAAAAAAAGCTTTATTACAATAGCCACACACAAAAATGAAATACCTCAGCATCTTCCTAACCAGAGACGTAAAAGGCCTTTACAATGAGAACTACAAAACACTGCTCAAAGAAATCCAAGAAGAAACAAAGAAATTGAAAAATATTCCATACTCATGGATAGGAAGAATCAACATCATTACGATGTCCATCCTATCAAAGGCAATCTACAGATTCAATGCAATATCCATTAAGTTACCAACATCATTCTTCTCAGACCTGGAAATGACAATATGGAAATTCATATGGAAGCATAAACGACCACGAATAGTCAAAACAATCTTTAGCAAGAGAAACAAAGCAGGAGGTATCACACTTCCAGACTTCAAACTTTACTATAAGGCTACAGTAATCAAAACAACCTGATATTGTACAAGAACCGGCATATAGATCAATGGAACAGGATAGAGATTCCAGAAGCAAAGATTCAATTTCTCAACCAACTCATCTTTGACAAAGCCTCTACTAACAACCACTGAGGAGAGGAGAATCTCTTCAGTAAATGGTACTGGGAAAACTGGCTGATCACATGCAGAAGATTGAAATAGGACCCCTACCTATCCCCATACACAAAAATCAACTCTAAATGGATCAGAGACCTAAACGTAAAACTTCAAACTATAAGAGCCTTAGAAAATTCAGGAGACACTCTTATGGAAAATGGAACTGGAAATCAATTCCTGATCAATATCCCAAATGCCCATGCCATAAGAGATAAGATTGACAAGTGGAATCTCATCAAACTGAAAAGCTTCTGCCAAGCAAAAGAAACCATCAAGAGAGTGGGAATACAGCCCACAGAATGGGGAAAATATTTGCCACCTGTATATCTGACAAAGGCCTAACATCTAGAATCTACAAGTATCTCTAATATGCCAAAAAGAAAAAAGCAAACAGCCCCATGAAAAAGTGAGCAAAAGATATGAACAGACACTTTTCAAAGAAGGCATACAAGCAGCCAACAGATACATGAAAAAATGCTCAACCTCAAATAAGTGCAAAATGAAACCACACTGAGATACTACCTAACTCCAGTCAGGATGGCCATTATCAGTAACTCAAAAAACAACAGATGCTGGAGAGGATGCTGGGAAAAGGGAACACTTCTACACTGTTGGTGGGAGTGTAAACTAGTATAACCCCTGTGGAAAATAGTATGGCAATTCCTAAAAGATCTAAAAATTGACCTTCCGTACAACCCAGCAATCCCCCTTCTGGGGACATATCCAGAGGATCTCAAATCACTCTATGAAAAAGATACCTGCACATACATGTTTATTGCAGCATTATTCACAATAGCAAAAACATGGATCCAACCATGCTGCCCATCAAAAGTGGACTGGATTTTTTTAAATGTGGTAAATATACACATGGAATATTATGTAGTCCTAAAGGACAAAATTATGAGCTTCACAGCAACTTGGGTGAATTTAGAGTCTATAATACTCAGTGATCTACCACAGAAACAAAGATCTTAATACCACATGTTCTCACTCATAAGCAGACCCTGGATAATTATCATAATACTACAAAAAGGGAATTGGCAGTAGTGGGAAACTGCCAAGGGAGGTAGGAGGGCACACTTCATCAATAAGGATACCTGATCTCAAACCAGGCAAAGTGGGAACCAAAGTGAGGCCCAAACTTTACCTGTACAATGACCATTTGTATATCTAATCCTTAATTGTACTACACATCCTTAAGATAAAAAAGTATTGATCAAATAGAAGAATCAATGAGTTCTAAGACAGTCTATCTGAAAATACTCAATTGAAAATGATCCGAGATGGCCATGGGAGAGGATCAGACTTGTGCCTCTCTCACCTATTGGATCAGAGAGATCGGACACAGCTGCTGATAAACCCAGGCAGCTTGAGTAATTTTAGATGGAGCAAGCATTCTACATCCCACAGAGGACTCTTGTAACACATAGGGTCAAGGAGGAGAGAGTCCAGGCAGCTAATGTTAGAGCCAGGAGAGCCACATTTCCTCCAGGCACTAGGCTTTCATAAGGCCTGCAGCCCTGCCTAATGTGTGAGAGGGGTATGTGCTCTTGACATGATCTGGGGCAGTTCCACTCCTCCCAGTCAGATGTGGGTTGTTGACCCCACTCAGGAGAAGATGTGCTTATGTCTCTGTGGCCTGTCAGAGTATGTAGATGGGAATCTACCTGTTAACTGAACACTCACCACCAATCAATCTCTGGGAGTGCGTTCCCCACTGACAGTGCCTGACAACCTGCACCCAGGCTGGGAAAGCTCACCTGAGGTCACACTTAATTGGTGCCCATTGCCCCATTGCCAGCATCTGGCAGCCAGTCTCCCACACTAGACCAGGAAGGTTTTCCTACCAGCATCACATGCCCATGGAGCTGGTCTCTCCATTTGCTGTTTTTAAGTGTTGAGAATGGGGGAGGGAGAGTCAGGAAAGTCTCCTGGAAGCCCTGTTTCATGGCAGGAATGTTTCTACAGAAATAACTACATTGTTCCTAACTGCCAAGGGGACCCATTCCCCCAACCTGATCCCTGCATAGAGTTTACAACAGGGGTTGAAAGGCAGTCTGGCTGGTGACCAGAAAGTCACTTCGAGTTCTGAGTACCGCTCAGTGAAAGTGGTGGAACAATAGTAAATGCTTCTCTCTTTCCCTGTGTGAACTATTTTATTTATTTATTTTGAGTTGGAGTCTCACTCTGTCGCCCAGGCTGGAGTGCAGTGGCATGCTCACAGCCACCCCAGCATTGACCTCCTGGGCTCAGGTGATTCTTCCACCTCAGCCTTCCACGTAGCTGGAACTAGAGGCATGCACCACCACAACTGGCTAATTTGTTTGATTAATTGTAGAGACAAGGTCTTGCCAAGTTGCCCAGGCTGGTCTTGAACTTGTAGGCTCAGGCAATCCTCTTGCCTCTGCCTCCCAGAGTGCTGAGATTACAGGCATGAGCCACCGCACCCGGCTATGAACTATTTCAAATGGCAGAAAAAGTCCTAGGGCAGCAGGACAATTCCTAGCTACAAAATGAAAACAACTAAAACAACAACAACAACAACAACAAAAATCCAATAATAATAAAAAGAGAAGAGCTGTTCCTCACAGATGAGAAAGAACCAAAGGGAAAACACCAGTAATTCTCAGTCTTAAAAGCACCTGAAAAGGCACCACCAAATCCCTGACAAATTGAAGCCACCCAGAATGACCTGTCCCATGACAGTCACAGAATTCAGATATTGGATGGCTAAAATGGTTAAGGAAAACCACAAGAAGTTGGAAGCAGAGATCACCCATGCCATGTAGAAAAGTAAAAGAGGAGATGATCAATATATGAAAAAATCCACTCTGAATCCTCGAAATGAAGAATTCCTTCCTGGAATTTCAAACACAATAACAAGCCTAGGGAGCAGAATTGATCAGGCAGAGGAAAGACTTTCAGAACTTAAATATCAAAATATTGAACTAACCTAGTCTGACAAAAACAAGGAGAAAAGGCTCAAAAAGAATGAGCAAAACCTACTAGAGGTGTGGGGCAATGTCAAGAAAACAAATACATGGTTGATTTGGATCCCTGAAACAGAAAGGGAAACTGAGAACACCCTGGAACAAGCCTTTCATGAGGTCATCTAAGAAAATCTCCCATATCTTGCTAGACAAGCAACCATCCAAACACAAGAGATTCAGAGAACTCCTGTAAGGTATTACATGAGAAGACCATCCCCAAGACACATAGTAATCTGTCTCCACATGGTAAGCAAGAAAAAAAAACCCTAAAGGAAGCTAGAGAGAAGGGTTAGACCACCTACTGGGGAAGACCCGTCAGAATTGCAGTGGACTTCTCAGCAGAAAACCTGGAAGCCAGAAGGGACTGGAGTCCCATCTTCAGTGTTCTCAAAGATAAGTAATTACAGCCAAGAATTTTCTACTCTACCAAATAAGCTTTATCAGTTATAGAGAATTAAATATTTTCCCAGGCAGCCAATCCCTAAGAGCAGTGGTCCCAGCATTTTTGGCATCAGGGACTGGTTTCATGGAGGACAATTTTTCCATAGACCAGGTGGCGGTGGGGTGTCTTCAGGATGATTCAAGTGCATAACATTTATTGCACTTTATTTCTATTATTAGTACATTGTAATATATAATTAAATAATTATACTACTCACCATTAAAACAAGAGATGTGGATGGACGTGGTAAATAAAATAATGTGTGGGCCACATGCAGACTAAAATAAGTGTTGGATTCTGACTTAAAGCCTGTCACTAGATCCAGCTGTACAAATGAAGTACAACTTACTCAGTACTCTTTTGGACTTGCAGATCTCCTGCATTCTATCTCTCTCTCTTTATGAAGCTGTCTTTTATCTGGTCCTCTGGCCTGTGAACAAAAGATTTGTCTCTTTTTGTTTTCAACTTCATTTCCTTAACTCAAGGAGTCTGTTGGGCTTCCGGTGGTATTGTCTTTCCTGCACCACTCTCTGGTTTGTAAGCTGGGGCAATTGTGTGGCACAACTCATATTTTCCTCATTTCTCAGGGATCACACTTTATCCTTTTCTGATGTCCAATAACTTGAGGACTATTGCTTCATAAATTTTGTATGTTTTTTGGTTATTTTAGGATGGTAAATCCAGTCCCTGACGTTTCATTTTGTATGGAATCAAAAGTCTAACTATAGGGTATACTTACTGGAGTTTCCTTTAGGTACTTGTATTGTCTGTCACTTCAAAGTTTATTTGATTTGTTGTTTTTTAAATTGCCATATTTTATCTAAGAAGTTTTCCTCACGACATGGTGGTCCTTGGCAATCTGCTTATATTAAAAAATGAAACATTAGCAAGCTGTTTGGAGAGAGCAAGGTGAGAAGGAGAGCATGGCCAGCTCCCTCAGGGGGTCCTGTGACTGAGCTGGGAGACCCCAAACAGGTCATCGTCTCTGCCCTGCAGACGCCTGGAACCTCTGCTGTGGCTGCCCGCCAACCGAGCCCAGGCCTTGCAGCAGTGGTGAGCCTCTCTCTCCATGTCCCCTTGCTAACCTGATGGCAGCGGCGATCTCTTCGAGCTTGGACCACGCTGGCCACCAGGTCTCCCAGCCCAACTCTGCCGGGCCTAGATGAAGCTCCACCAAGTCTCCAGGATGCAGTGTCTTTGGTTGTCGGTGGATATGCATCGAGAATTATGGCCACCAGAACGCCATGGAGGACCATTAGGATTTGGAGGGCCTCAGAGGGTGGATCTATGGACACAAGCTCGACCACCTCTTTAGGCCATGGAGTCATGCAAATCGACTATGGGTAGAATGGTTAGGGGTCATCTGGCATCGTTCTACCAGACCTTGATAACGAAGAGAAAAATGGTACAATAACACATTACATCTGGCCAATTGGAAATGCCCACCACCTTCTGGGAAGATTTACTGGCTGTTTATAGAAGGCCTGTATATATAATATGAAAAAGTTGCTCTTAATTCTCCCCCCCACCTTTTAAAAGAAAACATTTGCTACATCTAGCTTTTCTGAATGTAAAGAGGTTACTGACATATGATAAAATAGAGTTAGAAAATCACACATTTTGTAAATGCCCATTTGTTTTGAAATATATATATATAGAGAGAAAATAAATGTCTTCTGGAAATTATCTTTTGAAACGGAGTTGTTTTATTTTTTGTAGAGAGAAGGTGTCACTATGTTGCCCAGGCTGATCTCAAACTCCTGGGCTGAAGCAATCCTCCTGCTTCATAAAGTGCTGGGATTACAGGTATGAGCCACAGTGCCCGGTGGAAAAGAGCTCTTTTCTAGCATCTTCATATCTAGAAGGTGGTTTTAGATTATACCTATAGATCTATTTGTGCATTTTTAGTAAAATGCCCATGTTTATTGTAGATAGAGTTCATTATTTTGCAACATTTAAGCTTTATAGATGTCCAGAGGTGATATTGTAGGACAAAATGTAGAACTGGTGAATTAGGCAATTTGTAAATATCTGTTTTTGTTTTTGTTTTTGTTTTTTGAGTTGGAGTCTCACTCGGTCACCCAGACTGGAGTGCCTGCAGCCTCGCCTGCTGGGCTCCGGCCAGCCTTCTGAGTAGCCAGAATTACAGGCGTGCTCTACCACGCCTGGTTGAGTTTTTGATTTATTGTAGAGATGAGGTCTCGCTGCCCAGGCGGGTCTCGAACCCGCGGGCTCAGGCAATCCACTCACCTCAGCCTCCCAAAGGCGTGGGATTACAGGCTGAGCCACCGAGCCCGGCTGTAAATATCTGTTTGTTATAGTTGATAGAAAAGATGCTTCTTGGACATGGAATTGTTAAATCATCTCTGAGCAGTGTGTATCACAACTTGTTCATTAGCTTGGCAGCAGAGGGGAAGAAGGAAATAAAAAGAGAGTGATGTATGCAGATGTGTTCATATTTACATTTGAATGATAGCCATCGATGTATGTGCATCTGTTGGCTATAATATAGGAATATGTTGTCAGTCAATGGAAATATACCTTCTTGCTAATATTTTAATGGTATAGATCTGATAATGAATTCTCTTAGAAACATTATGTTTAGTGTACTCTGTTACTTCGTGTGACATTTTAAATTGAGCATTAAGGGAATGCAGTATGTTAATTGAACCCTGCCAATATTTTTATCTAAAGGCCTGTTGCCGTTTTTGTCTTCTATGAAATTTTTGTCCCAAGAAAGACAGAATTGCATTTTTCACTAACAGATTGAGTTGGTTTAGTGTATTCTTGGCTGTCAAAATACTCATATAGCTTTGGAATTTTGTATTGGTAAATATTCACGATGTGTGAAAAAGCTTGCTGTGTACTGTATGATCTCAATCCTACAAGGCTGGATGTTCTGTCTGTACACATACAGGACATAGAAATATCCTTCAAACTGTAAACTACTTGTGATTGTGGGTAACTTTATTCTTTGCTTCTTGTGTTTTTCAGTTTCTTATAATGCATATATTAACTTTTAAAAAGTAAAGATTATTTTTCAGAACCTGAAAAAACAAGTTGTTTGGAAGCAATGTATGCCTGGGTAGTATTAGGTGATTTGGTCTTAATTAAAGTGGGAATTCACTTGGCTTTTTACTCAGTATATTGCTCAGTTTTGTGCTACTATAAAGGAATATTTGAGTCTGGGTAATTTATATTTATAAGAAATAGGCTTATTTAACTCACAGTTTTGCAGGCTGTACAGGAAGCATGGTGCCTGCATCTACTTCTGGTGAGAGTTTCAGGGAGCTTCTAATCATGACAGAAAGGGAAGGGCGGCAAGCACATTACATGACAAGAGAGGGAACAAGAGAGAGGATAGGAGGTGCCAGGCTATTTTTTTAAACAATCAAATCTCACAATAACTAATAGATATTTCAAGGACAGCACCAAGGTCTCCCTGATATCAACATCTCTCATCAGTCCCTATTTCTAACATTTGGGATCAAATTCCATCATGAGGGTTAAAGAGAACAAAGAATCAAGCTATATCACTTGAGGACCCCCAATGTAAGTCTTTTTAGGTATTCCTTGGAACAGTCTTTTCCATAGAGGAGAGACTTCTAGCCTCCTGCTTGACAGTAAAGTTCTAGGAGCAGGGTAACAGAAGGAAGTGGAAGTGTCTAAAATTTGGGGTATAAATTTTCACTTAACTCTCTGCTTTCATGACAGTACTCCATCTCAAATGTACCTAGTGCCCCAAGTCCACAAATCTGTTTTACCCTTATCTGAAAACAAACCTTTCGTCAATGTGAGAAAGAGTCAGGTTATTCATGGATTTAACTGCTTTAAAACAACAACAAAAACTTTTCAAATATCTTTACTTTGTCATTTTCCCCATTCTGGTACTATTATATTTAACAGATTAATTGGGATAAAGTTAAAATTCCAAACAATTCTCCCATTTAAACTGTGCATTTCAATGTTGTTAGACTATTCACCGAGTTGTGTAACAATTATCACAATCAGTTTTAGAGCATTTTCTTCATCCTATAAAGAAACTCATTAGCAGTCATTCCCCGTTCCTTCGTCCTACAACCCATGACAACCACTAATCCACTTTGTGATTTTGTGGATTTCTCTGACCTTCATACAGTTGAAATCATACAATATGTGGCTTGTTATGTCTGACTTCTTTCAATTAGCATAATGTTCCGGAGTTTGTGCATGTGAACTTCATGTGTCAGAATTTCCTTCCTTTTTAAGCCTGAATAATATTCTATTTTATGGATATTCCATATTTTATTTGTTTTCATCAGTTGAACATTTATTGTTTTCATTTTTACTATTATGAAAATCCTACATTTGTGCATACACTTTGTGTTGATGTATGTTTTCATTTCATACACACACACACACACACACACACACACACACACATGCGAGTAGAACTGCTGGATCCTATAATAACTCTATGTTTAATATTTATTTCCCAAAGCAACTGCACTGATTTATATTTCATCAGCAATGCACAAGGACTGCAGTTTTTCCACATCCTTCTCAATAATTGTTAGTTTTCTTTTCTTTTCTTTTAATAATAGCCATTCTTGTGGGTGTGAAATGCTATCTAATTTTGGTTTTGATTTGCATCTCTTTAATGACTAGTGATATTGAGTTCTTTACATGTGCTTATTGATCATTTGTGTATGCTTTTGGAGAAATAGCTATGCAAGTATTTTGTTCATTTTTAAGTAATTAAGTTTTGTTGTTGTTGAATTATGAGTGCTTTATAAATTCTGAATATTAATTCCTTTTCAGATTTATGACTGGCAATTATTTTCTCCCATTCTGTAGATTGTCTTTCTACCCTCTTGTTAGTGTCCTTTGATGCACAAAAGTTTTTAATTTTTATGAAGTCCTCAAACTTTACCACGAGGCTACAATAATCAAAACAGCCTGGTATTGGTACAAGAACAGGCATATGGACCAATGGAACAGGATAGAGATTCCAGAAGCAAAACCTCAACTTCTCAACCAACTCACCTTTGACAAAGCCTCCAACAACAACCATTGGGGAGAGGAGAACCTATTCAGTAAATGGTGCTGGGAAAATTTACTGACCACATGCAAAAGATTGAAACAGGACCCCTACCTATCACCATACACAAAAATCAACTTTAAATGGATCAAAGACCTAAACGTAAAACCTCAAACTACAAGAATCTTAGAAAATGCAGGAGACACCCTTATGGAAATTGGAACTGTCAACCAATTCCTGCTCAAAACCCCAAGTGCCCATGCTGTAAGAGATAAGATACACAAGTGGGACCTCATTAAATGGAAAAGCTTCTGTAAAGCAAAAGAAACCATCAAGAGAGTGGAGAGACAGCTCAGAGAATGGGAAAAAAATATTTGCCAACTGTATGTCTGACAAAGGGCTAACATCCAGGATCTACAAGGAACTCAAATGTGCCAAAAGGAAAAAAAAAAAACAGACAGCCCCATTAAAAAGTGGGCGAAAGACATGAGTAGACACTTCTCAAAAGAAGATATATGGGCAGACAACAGACACATGAAAAAGTGCTCAGTCTCACTAATCATCAGAGAAATGCCAATCAAAAGCGCATGGAGATACCACCTAATCTCAGTAAGAATGACCATCATTAATAAAGCAAACAAGAGATGCTGGTGAGGATTCAGAGAAAAAGGAACACTTTTGCACTGTTGGTGGGAATGCAAACTAATGCAACCTTTTTGGAAAACAGTGTGGCAACTTCTGAAATAACTAGAAATTGACCTTCCATATGGCCTAGAAATCCCCCTACTGGGAATAAACCTGGAGGAACTCAAATCATTCTACAAAAAAGATACCTGCACATGCGTGTTTATTGCAGCACTGTTCACAAAAGCAAAAACATGGAACCAACCGTGCTGCCCATTGAAACTGGACTGGATAAAAAAAAGTGGTACATATACACAGTGGAATATTATGCAACCATAAAGAAGGACAAACATATGGACTTTAGCAACTTGGATGGATTTAGAGTCCATCATACTCAATGACCTATCACAGAAGCAAAGAACAGAGTACCACATGTTCTCACTCATAAGCAGACCCTGAACATTTACCATAATACTATAAGAAAGGAATTGACAGTAGTGGGATACTGCAGGGGTGAGAGTGAGGGGGTGGGTCACAACATCAATAAGGGTGCCTGATCTCAAACCAGGCAATGTGAGGACCAAAGGGAGGCCCAAAATTTACTTGTTTGATGACCACTTGTATACCTAATCCTGAATTATACCCCGTATCTTAAAAAAAATTTAATAAAGTCCAATTTATCTACGTTTCCTCTATTGCCCGTGCTTTTGATGTCATATCCAATAAATCATTGCCAAATTCAATGCCGTGAAGATTTCCCCCTGTTTATTTTAAGAGGCTTATAGTTTTAGCTTTTACTTTAGGTATTTGATACATTTTGATTTAGTTTTATATGGTGTAAATTAAAAGGTCCAACTTAATTATTTGCATGTAGATATCCAGTTTTCCAGCACCATTTGTGGAAAATACCGTCTTTTCCCCTATTGAATGGTCTTGACACTTTTGTAAAAAATCACTTGACTATATATACAAAAGATTATTTCTGAGCTTTTATTCTATTTCATACTATTTCACTGGTTTATATGTCTGTAGCTATGCCAGTACCACATTGCTTTGATTACTGTTGCTTTAAAGTAAGTTTTGAAATCAGAAGTGTAAATTCTGCAAATTTGATTTGTTATTAAAGATTCGTTTGGCTGTTCAGGGTCCCTTGAGGTTTCATGTAAGTGGTTTTGTCATGAAAAGGTGACAAATTTTGCTAAATACTTTTTCTGCATCAATCGAAAGGATCATGTGTTTTTTTTTCTTTATTCTGTTCTTTATGTCTTTATTCTGTTATTGTAGTATAGTATTTGGATTAATTTTCACATTGAGTTTTCTATTTTTACAAAAAACACCATTGGGATTTTGATAGGGAATGCATTGAATCTGCAAAACACTTTGGGTGCTATTGCCATCTTTATAATATGCCTGCCATTCTGTGAACATGAGATTTTACCATTTGTTTATGTCTTCTTTAATTTCTTTCAACAATGTTTTACTGTTTTCATTGTGTAAGTCTTTCTTTCATCTTCTTGTTTTAATGCATTTCTACAGTTTATTCTTTCTGATGCTATTGTAAATGGAAATATTTTCTTAACTTCCTTTTTGGATTGCTCATTATCATTGTATAGAATGGAACTAATTTTTGTGTGTTGATTTTGTATCCTTCAACTTTGCTGAATTTGTTTCTTATTTCTAATAGTTTTTTTGGTTAAATCTTTAGGGTTTTTTACATACTCCATCTATGAAGGGAGATAATTTTACTTCTTATTTTCCAATTTTCTTGCCTAATTCCACTGGCTAGAGCTTCTAGTATAATGCTGAATAGAAATGGTGTGAGTGGGCATCCTTGTATTGTTCCTGATCTTAGAAGAATAGCTTTTTATTTTGTCACCATGGAAAATTATGTTAGCTATGAGTTTTTCATATATGGTGTCAGGTTGATGGATTAGTTTTATTCCTAGTTTATTGAATATTTTTATCATGAAAGGGTAACAAATTTGTCAAATGCTTTTTCTTCATCAACAGGGATAATCTTTTTTTTATTCTGTTGATGTAATATATTACATTGATTTTCATATGTTGAGCCACCCTCGCATTCCAGGGATAAAACTCATTTGGTCAAAGTATAATTTTTTTTTACCTTTTCTTTTTAAACTTTTAAAATTTTTGTTTATTATTTTATGTATTTATTTCATTAAAATCTTTTTGATGTGTTTCTGAATTCAGTTTACTAGCATTTGTCATGAGGTTTGCGTCAATATTCATAAGGGATATTTGTCTATAGTTTGCTTTTCTTGTAGTGTCTTCATCTGATTTTGGTGGCCTGGGTAATTCTGGCCTTATAGGATGAATTAAGAAGATTTCCCTTCTCTTCAATTTTTTAGTATGATTATTTCTTCATGAATCATTTTTAGTGAAGTTTATATTTCTAGATATTTGTCTATGTCATGTAGGTTCTTCAATTACTTGGCTTGCAATTATTCATAGTATTCTTTCTTTCTTTCTTTCTTTCTTTTTTTTTTTTAGTTGGAGTCTCACTCTGTTACCCAGACTGGAGTGCAGTGGCTGCTCCCGGCCACCACAGCCTTGACCTGCTGGGCTCTGGCGATCCTTCTGCTTCAGCCTTCCAAGTAGCTGGAACTACAGGCACACACAATCATGCTCAGCTAATTTCTGATTTATTGTAGAGATGAGGTCTCACCAAGTTGTCCAGGCGGGTCTCGAACCCACAGGCTTAGGCAATCCACTCACCTCAGCCTCTCAAAGGCGCGGGATTACAGACTGAGCCACAGAACCCGGCTCATAGTATTCTTTCTTAATCCCCCTTATTTTTTGTAAAATCAGTAGTAATAATATTCCCACATCCATTTTTTTTTTTAGGAATTTGAATTTGTTTTCTGTCTTTTTTACTTAGTCTAGTTAGATTTGTTAATTTTGTGAATCTTTTCTAAGAATCAACTCTTGATTTTACTGATTTTCTCTTTTAATTTTCTATTTTCTAGATTATTTGTCTCTGATCTGATCTTTATTATTTTCTCTCTTCTGCTAACTTTATGTTTAGTTCACTCTTCTTTTTCTAGTTTCTTAGCTATAAAGTTAGGTTGTTAACTTGAACTTTCTCTTCTCTTTTATTGTAAGCATTTACATTATAAAGGGTCCCCTCAGCACTGATTTCACTACATCCCATACATATTGATATGTTGTGCTTTTGTTTTTACTTGTCTTAAGGTATTTTCTAATTTTCCTAGTGATTTTCCTTTGATACAGTGGCTATTTAAGATTGTGTTGTGCTGGGCTCGGTGGCTCAGCCTGTAATCCTGCGCCTTTGGGAGGCTGAGGTGAGTGGATTGCCTGAGCCCGCGGGTTCGAGACCCTCCTGAGCAGCGAAACCTCATCTCTACAATAAATCAATAAATCAACCGGGCGTGGTAGCGCGTGCCTGTAATTCTGGTTACTCGGAAGGCTGAGGCGGAAGGATCGCCGGAGCCCAGCAGGTCGAGGCTGCGGTGGCCGGGAGCGGCCACTGCACTCCAGTCTGGGCAACAGAGTGAGACTCCAACTCAAAAAAAAAAAAAAAGATTTTTTTTTGTGTTGTTTAAATTTTACATTTGAGGTCTGACAATTAAGCTCATGAATTTGCCATCATGCACTTACGTTGGCAGTACTATATAGAAAACTCAGTAAGGTTTTATAACTTTTGTGTATCACTGTTTCACATCTGTGTTTGTTTTGATGTGTGGCAGTGTCTTGCTGAGTAACATTCATTATACTTGTTGCATGTTTTTGTGTGCTGTCCTAAGAATGTCAGAGCATGAATTAGAGCACAAACAAACATTACATTTCTTGTTAAACATGACAAGAGTGGAATTGCAATCAGGGACATGTTAGTCTAAGTTTATGAGGATAATACAATGAAGAAAATGGTAGTATACAAATGGATTAAATATTTTTCTGAGGGGACAGAAAGTGTCACTGAAGAAGAGATGTCAGGATGGTCAGTAATCAGCCGAACTGATGAAAACATTGTAAACATTCATCCAATTGTGCGTCAAAATCATTGGCTATCTGTGAGAAGCAAAGCAGAGCAAATAAACATTGACAGAGAAACAGATAGAAAATCTAAACTGAAAATCTTGGCATGAGAAAGGTATGTGCAAAAACTATCCCGAAGGAGCTCTTACATCACAGCAATGCATCAACTCATATAGCATTTCCCGTGAGGGAGTTTTTAGCCAGTAAACAAGTTACTGTACTGGAACATCCTGGCCTTCAATGACCTTTTTCTTTACCCAGAGATAAAGGAAGTGTTGAAAGGAAAACATCTTGATGACATTCAGGACATCAAGGGCAATATGATGATAGCTCTGTCGGGCATTCCAGAAAGAGTTCCAAAATTGCTTTTAGGGTGGAGTAGGCAATGTCATCAATGCATAACTTCCTAAGGGGAGTACTTTGGAGGTGACCATAGTGATATTCAGTTATAAGGTATGTAGCACTTTTGCTAGGGTGAGTTTGCGAACTTAATTGTCAGACCTTGTATTTGTGAATTTTCCAGTTTTCCTTTTGTTATTGATTTCTAGTTTCATTCCATTTTGATTGAAAAATACTTTGCATGATTTCAAACTTTTGAAATTTATTAATATTTGTTCTGTGGCTTAAATATTGTTTATCCTAGCTAATGTTTTATGTATCCTTGAGGAAAATGTGTATTCTGCTATTGTTGGGTAGAATTTTTTTTTTTTTTTTTTTTGATTTGGAGTCTCACTCTGTCACCCAGACTGGAGTGCAGTTGTATGCTCCTGGCCACCGCAGCCTCGACCTGCTGGGCTCCAGCGATCCTTCCGCCTCAGCCTTCCAAGTAGCTGGAACTACAGGTGCGTGCTACCACGCCTGGCTAATTTTTGATTTACTGTAGAGATGAGGTCTCACCAAGTTGCCCAGGCGGGTCTTGAACCCGCGGGCTCAGGCAATCCACTCACCTCAGCCTCCCAAGGTGCGGGATTACAGGCTGAGCCACCGAGCCCAGTTTAGAATGTTCTTTATATGTCTGTTAAGGCTGTTTGGTTTATAGTATTGTTCTAATTCTTAATTCTTATTTATCTTCTGTCTTATTTTTCTAACCATTATTGAAAGTTAACTTTTTAAAACATTATTTTATTTTATTTTGTTTCTTTTTTATTATAAAGATGTGGAATACAATTCAGAGTTAGGTGTACAAATGTTGATTATGCAAGTACCCTTGTGTATTAACTTTTAATAGTTAGAAAAAATAAATGTTACTGTAAATAAATGGATCCTAGGGCTTAATATGAAACCTAAAGCAATACAACATTTAGAAGAAAATATGGGATAAATTCCTTATGACTTTGGGTCAGGCAATAATTTCTTAGATAAAACACTGAACGCATCTTCCATGAAAGAACACATTGATAAATATACTTCATAAAAATTTTGAAAACTCTGTTCATCAAAATACAACATAAGTGAATGAAAAGATGTCACAGACTGAGAGAAAATCATCACAAAATACATATGTAATAAAGGAATTGTATCCAGAATATAAACTCTCAAGATTCAGCAATAAGCAAACAAACAACCTAGGCTGTATGTGGTGGCTCAGACCTTTAATCCCAGCACTTTGGGAGGCGGAAGCAGGAGGATTGCTTGAACCCAGGAATTCAAGGCCAGCCTGGACAACATAGTGGGGCCTCATCTCTAAAACAAAACCAAAACCAAAAAATTATCCAGACATGGTGGCATGCACCTATAATCCCAGCTACTCAGGAGGCTGAGGCAGAATGAGCCCAGGAAGTCAAGGCTGTGGTGAATTGTTATAGTGCCACTGCACTCCAGCCTGGGCAACATAGTGAGACATCAATTCAAAACAAAACAAAACAAAACAAAACAAAACAACCCATTTAAATGGGTAAAATGCTTGAACAGACACTTCTTCAATGAAGACATACAGAGGCAAATAATTTCATGTATAGATGTTCAACATTATGTATCATCAGGAAAATGCAAGTTAAAATCACAATGAGATATCATTACAAATCTATTAAAATGATCAAAATTGAAAAAAAAACAAAACCTGATCATTCCAAATGTTAGTGAGGATGTGGAGTACTAGAATTTTCATTGACTATTGGAAAGACTGTGAAATGGTACAACCATATATACAAAATATTTTTGATAGTTTAAAAAAAATACTAACCATACACCCATAATAAGATCCAACCATCCCATTCCTATTTATTTACCCAAGAGAAAAAAAATACGTCCATTCAAAGACTTGAACACAAATGCTCCTAACAGCTTTATTCATAATAGTCCAAATGTAGTAACAACCCCAAAAGAAGATATGTGGATAAACAAATTATGGTATATCCATACAATGGAATACTTCTCAGCAATACATTTTAAGTGAGTTTCAGAATAAAATATTGATATACAGAACAACATGAATTAATTGCAAAATAATTATACTGAGTGAAAAAAGGCAGACGAAAAAGAGTACTTACCATATGATCCCATTTATATAAAATGTCTAAAAATGTAAACTAACTCATAGTGATAGAAAACAGACAGTGCTTAGTTGGGGATGGAGATTTAGAGAGGAATATGAGGGAACTATGACTAGTGGTCATGGGAAAATTTCTGTGGGTGATGGATATGTTCACAATCCTGATTGTGGTGATGTATTTACACATATATATGAGGGGAACCCAAACAAACCTGGAATTATCTTTTGGAGGGCAGGCCCCTTGTATTATACTCAGAATTTGTTCCTCCAGATCAAATGGTCAACCAAAGTTTTTATCTGAAAGTTTTGAGAGGGTTGCATCATGATTTGTGGAAGAGCCTTCTTGAGTTGTGGCTAATACATGTCTGGTTCTTCCACCATGACAATGCACCTGCCCACACTGTGCTGAGTGTTCATCAGATTTTGACCAAAAATAACATGACCCCTGTGCCTCACCCTCCCAATTCACCCGATGTCACCCTGAGTGACTTTTTGTTTCCCTGTATGAAAAAATTCCTCAAAGGGAAACGTTTTGCTGATGTGGAAGAAGTGAAACAGAAAAACAGCAGAAGCACTAAAAGGCATCAAAATTGACAAGTTCAAAAACTGTTTTGAGCAGTGTATAATGCATCTTGGGAGGTGTATTGCATCAAATGGAGTGTATTTTGAAGGTGACTGAAGCTTAAACATATAAGAACTAATATGCAACTTTTAATAAATAATTCTGTTTTTGGGTCCCCCCCTTGTACATATGTCAAATCAAATTGTACACTTTTAAATATGTGCAATTTATTGCATGCCAGTTATATCTCGATAAAGCTGTTTTTTAAAGAGAATGATATTCTCTTTAGGAAAAAACTCAACTTTGGAATTGAATAAAGATGCAAGATTTTTGAAGAGAAGATTATTTTTTCACTGAGACTCTTTAGGACTGCTGGAGTGTGGTGGTGATTTAAAAAAATCTCTGCAGACAATGCTCCCCTTTTTTGGCTACACTGAAATAGAACACTCACCCTTGGTAGGCCACTGCTCCATCCCAAGTTTCTAAGCAAGTACCCTGATTAATGTTGGGTTTGTGCCTTTCAAACATTGTTATTTTAGTCATTGGAAATACTGTCAGTGACTTTTGATAAAGGAGTTTTTTTGGTCCTTCTGAGTTTTTGGTTCTTACATGCCTACAGAATATGGTGGAGTGCATCAAACACCACTATGAGGTAGATGCCTTGAGAATTTTTTTTTTTTTTTGAGTTGGAGTCTCACTCTGTGGCCCAAACTGGAGTGCAGTGGCCGCTCCCGGCCACCTCAGCCTCGACCTGCTGGGCTCCGGCGATCCTTCCGCTTCAGCCTTCCAAGTAGCCAGAATTTTATCTTCCTTCTTTTGGGAGTAGGAATGACGCCCACACACATCACACCTCTCCCTATCTGTGTTCTGGAAATCTAGACCCTGACATAATCCTTCCACTTTGCTCTCAACACACACAAAAAACACCACATCTTTGTGTGTGTGTGTGTGTGTGTGTGTGTGTGTGTGTGAAAAGAAAAATTGAAGAAAATTTGTCTTTAGTGCTCAGACCTGAACAAGTTCTTATCCCTGAAGTCTGGCTAGCTGTGGACCTGCCAACCTTGGCCGCCAACTTTGCAGGATTCTACCTCTCTCCCTTTTCACACGCCTGTCTCTTTCTTTCTCAATCTATACCATCAGAGAACTTGTAGGGATGCATACACACACCTATCTATATCCTGGAAGAAGAGGCCTCTCACACCTTTTAGGAGAAAACATCAGAGGAAATCTTGTGACTTTGGATTAGTCAAAGATTTATTAGGTATATCATCAAACATACAATCCATAAAGGAAGAAAAAAGATAAGTTGAATTTCATCAAAATTAAGAACTTCTACTTTGTGAATTATCCTGTTAAAAACGAAAATACAATATAGATTGGGAAAAATATTTTCAAATCACATATCTGATAAAAGACTTGTATCTGGAACATGTAAACAATTGTCAAAGCTCAATTTAAAAAAATGAAAAACAACCCAGTATAAACTTGAGCAAAGGCTATAAACATACACTTCACAAGAAATATGTAGGATGGCAAATAAGCACATTAAAATTTAGTCACCATTATAAACCACAATGAGATACAATTACACATCTGTTAGAACATCTAAAATTAATAAGACTAATGGTATCACATATTGGTGAGGAAGTGGATCAACTGGACCTTTCATATACTGTTGGTGGGAATTTAAAATGTACAAGTACGCCGGGCTCGGTGGCTCAGCCTGTAATCCCAGCACTTTGGGAGGCTGAGGTGAGTGAATTGCCTGAGCCCGCGGGTTTGAGATCCGCCTGGGCAACTTGGCGAGACCTCATCTCTACAATAAATCAAAAATTAGCTGGGCATGGTAGTGCGCGCCTCTAGTTCCAGCTATTTGGAAGGCTGAGCCGGAAGGATCGCTGGAGCCTAGCAGGTCGAGGCTGCGGTGGCCGGGAGTGGCCACTACACTCCAGTCTGGGTGACAGAGTGAGACTCCAACTCAAAAAAAAAAATGTACAAGTACTTTGTAGAATAGTTTGTCAGTTTCTTAGGAACTTAAGCATACACATATCATATAACCTAGCAATTCCACCATTCCACTATTAGGTATTACCCACAATAATTGAAAGCATATGTTCATACACATAAGAATGCATGCATACACAAATACTCAAAACTCTAAAAAACACTAATGTCCATTAACAGATGAAAGACTAATCAATTTATTGTATATTCATACAATGTAATGCTACTCAGCATTAAAAAAATGAACTATGAATACACATGACATTGATAAATCTCAAAATGATTATGCTAAAAAAAAGAAACCAAGTAGAACAGAGTGTTTCTATATGACTACATTTATATAAAGTTCTAGAAATTGAAAACTAATTCATAGTGATAAAGAAAATTGTTTGTTGCCTGAAGACAAAGGAGGATCAGGGTAGAAGGAGTAGAAAGGAGGGATTACAAAGGAGCACAAAGAAACTTCTTGGGATGATGGATATATTCATTATCTTAATTGAAGAAATGGTTTCATAGATGATTATGCATGTCAAACACTATAAATATGTGCATTTTATTTTATGTCATCTATACTTCATTAAAGAATTCTTAAGCTATTGTTAGTCTAGAGAAATAAGAGCAGGTAATTAAATTCATAAAACAAAAACAGGATGGACAATTATTATGTATCAATAATAACTAAAAATTAAAAGTAAATAATGAACTAAAATAAAAAGATGGATTGCAAATGTAATAATAGAATAAAAACTACAATATGACATCTGAAGTTAAATGTGAATTAAAAGCTCATGCAACCACATAGATTAAATCCCAAGAACACTATTTTAAATTAAAGAAGCATAATCAACCATTCGATATTTCTGAAGTTCAAGAAGAGTAAACAATATATGGGGAAAATATGAGAATAATGTTTCCCTTTGGGTTTGATATTGAATGAAAAATGGACATGAGAGAACATTCTGAAGTGACTGATATATTTTATGTCTTGATACAGGTGGTAGTTACATGACTGGGTATATACATATGTAAAAGTTCATCTAACTATACATCGGAAGTCGTATGTACCTCAATTTCAAAAATTGAATAGTAATGTTGAAAATCGAAGTGAAGAAATTACCTATAAAGTAGATCAAAAGAAAAAATGGAAAAATAATAGCTTTAGAGAATTAATGTCAAAGTCCTAGTATCTGAATAATAGGAATTCCAGAAAGAGAAAATAAAGTGTGGGAAATGATGAAATAGGTAATATATAAAATTTCACCAGAAATCAAAAGATCTGAGACTATACTTCGATTAAAAGAACCCAGTGAGTGTCCAACAAAAAGAATGAATATGTATGTATTCACATCATCTAAAATTTCAGAATTATGTCATAAGTAGATCATCGTGAATGCTTCCTCAGAGAAATAAAATCAAAGATCACATTCAAAAGAAAGGGAATGAACCTTGCATTGCACTTCTTTATAGCAATGCTGGATACTAAGAAATTTTTGAACGATGTGTTAATATTTTCTTCATGGAAAATAAATTTCATCTTACAATTTTATTCTGAGCCAAACTATGTTAAATGTTATGATAGAGCAAATACATTTCCAGATATGCAAGATTTCAAAATATTTATTTCCAATTTCTCTTGTTCTGGTTACATAAAAAATACCATAAAACATAGTTGCTTAAAACAACAATAATTTTTTTTTCATGTCTCTGACATTTCAGTAGGCCTAAATGGGGAAGATTTGGCTCATGTTCCAATTGGCATCAGCTAGAGTATCTCAAGTGAAACCTGGAAGATCCACTTCAAATTTGCTCACTCATATGTTTGGCAGTTGGCATTGGTTGCTGGCTGGGCGTTTATACAACCAATGGAGTCCTTGGTTTTCTCCACATAGACTTCTATGTGTGTCCTGTGATTTCTTATGGCATTGTGGCTGGATTCAAACAATGAGCTTTCTAAGGGAGAGTCAGGTGGAAAGAGTATTGACTTTTATGATCTAGACTTATAAATTACACAGCATTATTTCCACCGTGTTCTGTTAATCAAGGTATACTTAATGGTATGCCCAGGTTGAAGGGTAAGGAACATAGAGTCCACCTCTGCATGGGGGAGTGGCAACATTCTAGAGGAACATGTTGGACAGGACTTAATTCTGTGACCATTCTTGGGAAAGATAATATGGCACCCACCCTTTCTCAGGAAGCTATTGGAGGATGGGCAACCCTCAAATGGGAGCATAGGCCAAAAAAGTAGAAGATGTGGATCCAAGCAATTGAGAATTCAACAAAGAAGATGCAAAGAAAAACTCTAGGATGGTGATGAAAAGAGAACTCAAGACTACAGCTTTTCAGCAGGCCTGAAGCAATCAGTCCAGATTGGAGCAGTCCTAAAGGCTTTGAAAAGATCTCTTCAAGGTGATACAATTGCCAGGAGAAGAGTTTCAGGTTGATTTAGTGATAAGTACATAAAAAAATCAAGAAAGTTAAAAAAAATGCTAGGGAAAAAATGTGAAGGAGATGGAAAATAATCATAATATATAATACTTTATGATTAAGTTGACTATTTATATAATCATAATGATGTAAACATTGAATATTGATAAAAATATAACTGTATTGGGGGAATATAGATGGGTTGTGGGGTAGGTTGTGGGGTGTGTGTGTGTGTACGTGCGCGCGTGCGTGTGTGTGTGTGTGAGAGAGAGAGAGAGAGAGAGAGAGAGAGAGATGTGCAGGAGCTAAATTATATCTCTCATAATGTAAAGTCTATTAATAATTCTTAAATCTGTAATACCAAGCCTTATTCATGCAAGTGTGTTGTTTGGAGATGTAGAGGTACATAGCAAAATAATTCGCTCAGAGAACTGACAAAGTGGTTGTGTCTTGGAAGCAGAAAAGGAGAAAGACTTGATTTTCTTAACAAGTCTTGTAGATTCAGTTGTCTCTTTAAACAATGTGTACTTATTTCTTTAATAAAAATAAAACTAAGTTAAAAAATATATTCCTCCTCCAAATCAGTCCACTAATTGCAGTAGTCTTTTGAACTTCCTGCTCTCATGGAGGTCATGGGCCAGGACTGGCTTCTGTGAAAGTTCAATGCCCTTGAGGATAGGGCTGTGGAATTTTTTTTCACAACTTACGGCTTTCACAGTACTTGATGTTCCTGCCCCCAAAAAAGAGATTTATAAAATGTTCTCCTATTTAGTAATGAGAGAAATAAATGCAAATTAGAGCTATAATGGGTTAGAATAGGAGACAGAACAGTATAGTGGTTAAAAGCCTGGGCGTACGAACTAGACTGCCTCTATTAAAATAAAGTTCTATTGCTTGCTAGCTGTATGACCTAGAGTTCATCACTTAAATTCTCTTAGTTTTAGTTTCCACATGCGTAAAAATGTGTATAACAGTATTTGCCTCCGATGGTTGTTATGAGGATGCAATGAGTTAATACATACAAATTGTTCAGAACAGAACAGATGTACTTTGCATAACAATTTGACAAAATCTATTAAATTTGAAGATGAATATACCCTATGGCCCAGCAATTCAATTCCTAAATGGCTCTCTAGCAAAATTCTCAGAAATGGGCACAAAGGAACATGTACACGAGCATTTAGCAAATACTTTTTATAAGAGCAAAAAATGAAATAAAACTAGAAAGTAGAAACAGACTAATTATCCCTTGTTTGGTGAATAAGCTGTGATTTAGTCATGCAGTGGGTTGTTAAAAAACTGTTAAAATGAATGGACTGGAGCAACTACTGGAACAACATTAACCAGCATGAATACATTTTAAAAACAATTTTGCATGGAAAAAATGAGATACAAAAGGGTCTATTCAGTTTTAAAAATTGTAAAGATTCATGAAATCATGTATTATTTATGTTCATACATAACAAAAGTACAAAAATATGCATAAAATGATGTATAGCAACTGCAGGACAGTGGCTACCCAAGGAGACATATGGATGAAGAAGGCATGAGATAAAAGGTTTTTCTGTATTTGTAATCTATTATTTCTTAGAAAGAGAAAGCGAGAGCCAAAGCAAATGAGGCAAAATGGTAGCATCCAATTCATTGTGTGGTGTGATTATGGGTGTCTATTTTTAAATCACATTCTGTACTTTAGTATATATTTGAAATATCATTAATTTGTACATTTAGCTTCTATAAAATGTGGATCCTAAACTGAAAAAAACATTGTATAAATGTTAGGCTAGTCTCACTATTCATATGAATAGTACCATTATTCAGGAGGTATGTGAATATGCAGTGAAATGATAATGCTTAAGTTGAGGAGCAACCAAGGTGTAAGGCCAGTAGACAGTTCTAACATTCTAAACTCCAATTAGCTATTTTTTGGGTCACACATGGATAATGAAAGGCGATGAACACAAAAACAAAACGGTCCCAATCTGGAGAGACCCACCTAATGCTGGAAATAGCAATGGAGAAAACTTGAAGAAGACCACTTAAAGTATGGCTCAGTACTCTCTTCCTCTGTGAACCCTTTCCTGACCACACTCACCCGGTCAGCATCCTCCTTCCCAGGTTCCCGCAGCATTTAATCACATCCGGTATTCTTATTAGCTTTCCATGAATTTGTCTTCCTTATTGAACTGTGAGACTGAGATCCAAGAAAATCTCTATATCGTCTCGTATATTCCCTGCTGGGAATATAATTTCTTACCCATATTTCAAGCCTCAGAATAAGAAAGCCTTTCTTGACTCTCCCAATCGGTTAATCTTCCTCCTCTGTTCTTCCATAGGACCCTATGCCAATTTCTGCTACAGTGTGTGCCACATTGTATTACTGTCACTCCTTGTTTACCTGACTCCATGGAGACTGTGAGCTCCTTAATGTCAGGGACTGTGTCCCCTCAGTTTTCAACACAGGGACTGGACCATGGCGGGATCTTAATAATTGCATAGTTAAATCAAGAAGACATACCACTTCTGTAATCAGAAGTCTTAATTTATACATGTGTATCAAATATCCTGGCTTGATTTAAGTTGAAATGTAGCTGGTGTGGAAAGTCGAGTTTTAATTGTCCTTATTAATCTGGATCTGAGCATAGAAGCGCCTTAAAAACACCAAAACCTAGCTGAGAGTCTATATAGAAGTGAAACTTTGAAAATGGGCATAATTAAGACCAACAATTTTATGATGGTCTTTTGTTTATGTTCATTTTTCTTAAGCCCCATCTGATCACCTATTTAATGTGTGGAATATACAAGTTTGTTAAACTAAATATCATTCCATTAGATTTCAATAATATTTGTGTTGTTTTTCATTATATATATATTTCAGTAGCTTTAGGGAATACAAATGATTTTTGGTTACATGGATGCATTGTATAGTGTTGAAGAAATAAGGACTTTAAGTGCACATTGTACCTGATAGATGATTTTTCATCCCTTCTTCTATCCCACTCTCCTCCTTCTGAGCCTTCAATGTCCATTATGCCATTCTATGTGTTTTTGCAATTCCTTAGTTTAGCTCCCACTTAAAAGTGAGAACAGACAGCATTTGGTTCTCTGTTCCTGCATTATTTCACTTAGGATAATGGTCTCCAAATCCATCCAAGTTGCTACAAAAGACATTAGTTCATTCTTTTTTATGACTGAATAATATTCCATGGTGGGCATTCAGTTTGATTCCACCTCTTTGCAATTGTGCTGTGATAAACAAGTGTGGGTGGCTTTTTTGCATAATGAACTCTAGCTTTGGAATAAGATTTACTAACATTTATTAAGCACTCATTAATTTCCAAGCAAGATAGATAGATATTCATATTTAATCCTTTTCAAAGTATCACCCAAGTACTATTATTACTCTGTGTTATATATGAAGAAACTGAGGCTTAGAAAGGGGTTAAGTAACCTGCCTAAGGCCACTTAAGCATTTAAATCTGGGTAAGTTGACTACAAAAATCAATGTTCTTAAATATCTCTGCTATATGTATTTCCTTTTTAGGACATTGGATGGACAGATTTTAAGATGTCCTTCAATGGTCCCTGCATCCAGGTAGTCACTCCCCTTGTGACATTTCTAACCAAGCAAATATGGCACACATGATGGGATATCACTTCTGTGATTAAGTTACAAGAAATAATAACCTCTGTCTTTTAGCAGAGTCTACCTTATTGGCTTTGATGAACCAAGTTGCCATGTTGAAGCCACTGTGACAAGGACCTTAGGGTAGCCTTCAGTTTATAGCCAGATAGAAACTGAGGCCCTCAGTTTCACAGACCACAAGGAGCTGAATCTTGCCAACAACCCCATGAGCTTGGAAGCAAATCCTTCCCCAAGCCAGCCTTCAGAAGAGAACCAAGCCCTCGTCATCAACTTGATTGTAGCCTTATTGAGAGACCCTGAAGCAGAGGACCCAGATTCCCAACCTACAGAAACAGTGAGATAATAAATGGGTGTTGTTTAGGGCATGAAATTGTGGCAGTTAATTATTCAGCAATAGAGAACTACTAAAACCATTGAAGAGACTGGTAAAACTAAGTGATACAACAAATATTGCAAACACATGAGTTTACTACGTCCTTCACTGTTCTGTTTCACATGTATTTACTCACAATTCTTGTATGAAATAGATATTGCTATTACCTTCATTTACTAGATGAGAAAATAGAGGTACAGAGGTGTTCAGTAGCTTGATCTCACATCTAGAAAATGGTAGAATTTAGTTGTTTATTGAGGCATTCTGGCTCTGAGAGTTGTACACCTTAACCACTCTCTTTTATTGACTGCAATATCAAACTTTCTAAAAAAGATGCATGAGAGAACATGACCACCTGTTTTACTAACATTTACTTATTTACTTTCAAATTTGTGTAGATTTATGGGGTACAGGAGAACTTTTGTTACATGTATATAATGTGTAGTGATAAGTCAGGGTATTTAGGACCTTACCCAAGTACAATACATTTTTAAGTACAGTCACCCTACTCTGCTATCAAACATTGAATTTATTCCTTCTATTTTACTGTATGTTTGTACCCTTTAACTCACTTCTCTTTATCCTTCCTTCATTCAGCCTTCCCAGGTTGTTACCTGTTTTTCATTCTCTACTACCATGTGCTCAAATTATTTAGCTTTCACAGGTAAGTGAGAACATTAACGTTTGTTTTGAAAGCATAATGTCTTAAAACAGCCACACCTAAACACAGATATCATAAGGAAAATCTGTTTTCCTCTGTTATAGCTCTGACAAATAAGGTCTTCCTAAGGGTTACCATGGAAGATGAGGGATTGGAATCTGAATAAATGAGCCTTTGAATGAACTCTTGGATATTTTGTCTTTTTTGATCTAGCCAAATGCTCTCAATTAGAATAAGGTACACTGCAGTTTACCCTTGATTGTTTCATTTAAGTCAGAACACAGAGACTTTGATATTTTATGATTTCCTTTTATCATGGAGATAATAACGAACATAATTTACATATTAGATTCTTGGCATTTCATATTTAGTGGTAGTGGTAAGGAAAAGAGGAAGGATTTGTCTTCCAAACAAAATGTTGAGGTTGAAAACAGAGCAAAAAGGGATAAACATTAATTTAGACCTGGGAAAATTATACATTATATCTTTATTAGCATGCTATCAAATTTTACCATAAAGTAAAAAAAATTTATACCAAGAAGCAATTGTAGTCACCAGAAATAACATCTATTGTTAGAATATGGTATATTGGGGAACTTCCTAGTAGTTGAAAATTATGGCAGCCACTGAGGTCCCAATCTCCCTATATCCCTCCAAAAGTAATACAGAACAGCAAGAAGAGAAAAACAAAACTACACAAAATTATACCTTCACTATAACTTGAAGAATACCCAAACTTCAAAATAGCTATAAGTAAAAGGAGAAATAACATCAAATTGTAGTGTGTTGGTTTTCATGCTTCCATTCCCTTTGGTGACCAGCAGGGCAGATTGAGAAAACATGAGGGAAAAACAGAAGAGGGACGATAACTAAAGGGCCAAAAGTTATGTAAACACGCCACCAGAAAGACGAAGTTCACTCTAATTTTTTTAATTGTCTAGGTGGATCGGAGTATAGACTACAGGAAAGGAATTTAAAGCATATGTGGTTTGAAGAGGGCAGTCTTTGAAACAGATAGCTTTTGGGAAAGAAAAAAGACAAAAAACAGCAAAGAATAGCACTTTGGCAATTGAGTGGTGGAGGAGAGAAAAGCAAAAGGGCACATTTTATGTTCAAAACAACAAAAAAATTCCACAAAATTAGAGAAAACACAAACTCTATCACCAAAACAAGAACACAAATTTACTAAATTTCTGGACTTTGTTATACTGACAGAAGAGGGCGCCATTAAAGTAGGAATCTCAAAAATACCACTATATCACAAAATCAACATTAACAAAAAGATTAACAGACCTATACAGAGTTGTTGAGAGAGAAATGTATAGCACTTAAAATAGAAAAGAAGGACCTCAAATCAGTAATGTAAACGATCACCTTAAAAAACTGAAGAAAGTAGAGCAAAATAAACCCAAGGCAAGCAGAATAGTGGAAATAATAAAAAGCAGAAATAAATGCAATTGAAAATAGGAAAGCAATAGAAAAAATGAGGGGCTAAAGATATTACATGGTATGTTATTTTGTTTATCTATTTATCAGTTGATGGCCATTTGGGTTATTTTCACTTTTGGCTATTATGAATAATGCTTCTATGAATATATGTTTGCAAGTTTTTGCATTGACGTGTTTAGATTTCTCTTGGGTATGTATCTAAGAGTGGAATTGCTGGGTCATAGGTAACTCCAAATTTATCTTTTTTTAAGAACTGTCAAATTGTTTTACAAAGTAGTTGTACCATTTTACATTCCACCAGCAGTGCATGAGTGTTTGAATTTCTCCACATTCTGATCTATACTTGTCATTGACTTTCTTTTTGATTAGTGGATTTTGATAGTGGATTTTAAATGTTATCTCATTAGGGTTTTGATTTCCATTTTTATTTCCCTAGTGACTAATGATAGTAATCATCTTTTCATGTGCCTATTGGCCATTTGTATATCTTTTTTGGAGGAATGTCTCCTGAAATTTTTGCTCAATTTTCAATCAAGTTTTTAAAATTATTAAATTATATGTGCTCTTTATATACACAGGATACCAGTCTCTTGTCAGATATACGACTTTCAAATGTTTTCTCCCATTCTGGAGCTATCTTTTCACTTGTTTCATGGTGACCTTTGAAGCACAAAAGTTTTAAATTTTGATAAAATAGAATTCATCTATTTTTCTTTGTTCCTTGCTCTTTTAGTGCCATATCTAAGAAACAGTTGCCAGTTCAACTGAATTTTGACAAAGGATCAATGGCAATTCAATGAAAGAAGGACGGTCTTTTCAACTAATGGTGATGGAACAATTGGACAACCATAAGAAAAAGCTGGTATTGCAGGAGTGAGCCACTGCACCTGGCCTTAGACATTCTTTTTTATCCTTTATTTATTATTTATTTTAGAGTGTGGGGTACAGGTGTGGATTTACTACATAAGTAGATTGCATGCAGGTAGAATTTGGGCTTTTAGCTGGCCCTCTGATCGTGGACCAGGTACCCAGTGTTTTGCCACATGTCCCCCTTCCTCCTTCTTCCCTCCTTTCCCTAGCAGTGACCAACAAGTGCCAATTCCATCCTTGTGCTAGTGTGCCCAGTGTTCTGGGTCTACTTGTGAGTGAGAAAATGCGGTATTCAGTTCTTTATTTCTGGGATAGTTCACTTAGTATGGTGGCCTCCAGCTGCATCCAAGTTGCTGCAAGGGCCATGATTTTGTTCTTCTTTATGGCTACATAATATTCTATCCTACATATGTCCCACATTTTCTTTATCCAGTCCACTTTCAATGGGTATCTGGATTGGTTCCATGTTTCTGCTATTGTGAGTAGTGCTGCAATAAACATGTGTATACAAGTGTTCTATTGGTGGAGCGATTTATGTTCCTCTGGATGTATTCCCAGGAAAGGAATTGCTGAGTCATATGGAAGCTCAATTTTTGGTTATTTGAGAAATCTCCATACTGCTTTCCACATGGGTTAACTAGCTTACATTCCCACCCACACTATAGCAGTGTTCCCTTTTCTCTGCAGTCACATCAGCATCTGTTGTTTTTTGACTTACCAATGACCGGCTTCCTTACCGATATTAAGTGATATCTCATTGTAGTTTTGATTTGCATTTCTTTGATTAGTTAGGCTGAGCAGTTGTTCACGTGTTTGTTGGCTGCTTGTATGTTATCTTTTGAGAAGTGTCTGTGTGCTTTGCTCACTTTTTAATGGGGTTATTTGTTTTTTTCCCTTTCACTTTGAGTTTCTTGGAGATTCTAGATGTTAAGCCTTTGCCAGATGCATAACTTGCAGATATTTTTTCCCCATTCTGTGGATTGCCTCTTCACTCCCTTGATGTGTACAAACTTTTCAGTTTGATAAGGTCTCACTTAGCTTTTGCTGCGTTTGCTTTTGAGGGCTTGGCCATGAATTAATTTCCTACTACGATGTCCAGCAGGGCGTTCTGTACATTTTATTATAAGATTCTTATAGTTTGAGGTTTTACATTTAAGTCCTAGATCCATTGTAGTTAATTTTTTATGTGGTGATAGGGAGGGGTACAGTTTCATTATTCTGCATGTGGCTAGCAAGTTTTCCCGCCACCATTTTCTAAATATGGTTTCCTTTTCCCAATGTTTGTTATTGATGGCTTTGTTGAAGATGAGTTGGTTGAAGGACCAAGTTTTTATTTCTGGATTCTGCGTCCTGCTTCATTGTCTATGTGCCTTTCCCTGTATCAATACCATGCCGTCTTGACTACTGTAGCTGTGTAATAAAGTTTAAAGTCTGGAATAGTGATACCTCTAGCTTTGTTCCCTTTGCTGAGGATTACTTTTGGTAGTCATGCCCTTTTTTTGCTTCCATATGAATTTCTGTATTTTCTTTTCTTGTTTTGTGAAAAATGTTGTTGGCAATTTGATAGGGATTGCATTGAATCTGTAGATTGCCTTGGGTAGGATGGACATCTTGACAATATTTGTTCTTCCAATCTATGAGCATGGGATGTTTTTCCATTTGTTTGTATCATTCTTGAGTTCTTTGACCAGTGTTTTGTAGTTCTCATTGTAAAGTTTTTTCACCTCTTTGGTTAGGTGGATGGCTTGGACATTCTTGAAGAGCTCTGTGTTTGCTCTTCTCTGTGGGTCAGACTTTAGAGCATAGCCACTAAATTGGAAACTCTAAATGCAATGGGGGTACTTGGATCCTGGAGTGGCAGGGAACAAGTGGTGGCAGTCAACTGCCAAAGGCAGGTGGATGTGGTTATTATAATAGCAGAGTTGAAGAAGTAATCAAAATAGTCTGATGCTTGCAGACATATGACATTGACTGGTTGGTCATGGTGGTCCTAGAGGTAAAATAGATAAGAAGTCCACTAAATTCTTACTTTATTTGTATAAGCAGAAAAGTTATAGGTCAAGTGAAAAACAGTCTAACCCAAATCATAACAACAGAATCACAACCCCTTAATCAATTCCCAGATTTGAGCCAGTTTATAAAATGAAATCCCTTGAATGAAAGGGATTCCGCTTGAGGAAGAACCCTAGTACATCACCATAAATTTACACTGCTAATCTTTCCCCCAGACTTCTTGAAGGGACAGACAGCCCTGTACTGTGCATTGGAAAAAAAGGAAATAATCAGACTTTTTTTTTGATGTCGAAACCTGAGATTGAAGTTAATCAGACTTTTTAGAGACTACTGAACACTAGCTCTGAACTGATACTAATTCTGGGAGACTGAAAATGTCATTGTGGTCTACCAGGCAGAGTAGTGGCTTATGAAGGTTACGTTATCAATGAAGTTTTAGTTCATATCCATCTAAACCCAAGTGGCTCCCTGACCTCATTCTGCAGTTATTTCCTTAGTTCCAAAATGTGTAATTGGAATAGACATACTCAGCAGCTGGCAGAAACCCCAGATTGGTTCCCTGATCTATGGAGTAAGAGATATTGTGGTGGGAAAGACCGGGTGGAAGCCACTAGAACTGCCTCTACTTAGGAAAGAAGTAAACCAAAAGGAATGCTGCCTCCCTGGAGGGATTGTGTAGATTACTGCAACCATCAAAGACTCAAAAGATGCAAGTGTGGTGACTCAGACGACATTGTTACTCAACTTGCCCATTCAGCCTGTGAAGAAGACAGTAGATCTTGGGGAAAGACAGTGGATTATTGTAAGTTCAAACAGGTGGTAACTTCAATTGCAGTTATTGTACCAGATGTGGCTTTATTCCTTGAGCAATTTAACACATCCACTGGTACTCAGTATGCAGATATAAATCTGGAAATGTCTTTTTCTCCCTCCCTGTCAATAAAACTCACCAGAATCGTTTTGCTTTTGCAAGGCCAGCAATAAATACATCTTCACTGTACTACCTCAGGGATATATCAATTCTCCAGCCCTATGTCATAATTTAGTTCATAGGGATTTTTAAAAAGATTTATTTATTTATTTTTATTTTTTATTTCTGTAGAGACAGGACATCTTGCTTTGCTGCCCAGACTGGAGTGCAGTGGCTATTCACAGGTGCTATCCCACTGCTGATCAGCACAGGAGTTTTGACCTTCTCCATTTACAACCTGGGCTGGCTCACTTCTTCTTAAGCAATGTGGTGGTTTCCCGCTCCCAGGAAGTCACAATACTGATCCTGAAGTCCTGTGCTCAAGCGATTTTCCTCACTCATCCTCCTGAGTAGCAGGGAATACAGGCACATGCCAGTCTGCCCAACTAGGTCATAAGAAACTTGATCATCTTTCCCTTCCACAGGATATTATACTGGTCTATTACATGGAGGTCATTATGCTTATTGAACCTAGTAAGCAAAAAGTAGCAAATACTTTAGATGTATTGGTAGACATTTGTGTATCAGAAGGTGAGAAATAAATATGACAAAATTTAAGAGACCTTCTAACTCAGTGCGATTTCTTGGAGTCCAGTAGTATAGAGCATGTTGAGATATCCCTTCTAAAGTGAAGGATAAGTTGTGTCTAGCTTCTCCTACAATCAGAAAAAAGGCACAACATCTAGTGAGACTCTGGGAATGTTACTGTGGGCCATTTACTGAGTGATCCAAGAAACTGCTAGAATTGAGTAGGGCCCAGGACAACAGAAGGCTCTGCACCGTGTCCAGGCTGATGTGAAAACTACTTTGCCACTTGGACCATATAATTCAGGCGATCCAATGGTGCTTGAAGTGTCCGTGGTAGATAGGATACTGTTGGGAGCCTTTGGCACAGCCTAAAGTTGAATCACAATGCAAGCTCTTGGAATTTTGAAGCAAAGTCCTGCAATTCTCTGCAGACAACTACTCTCGTTTCGAGAAACAGCTCTTGGCCTGCTACTGGGCCTTAGGAGAGACTGAATGCTTAACCATGGGTTACCAAGTTATCATGTGATTTGGGCTGCTCATTATGATTTGGGTGTCATTTGATCCATCAAGCCATGAAGTTGGGAGTGCACAGCAGTATTCATAATTAAATGAAGTGGTATGTATGTGATTAGAATCAAGAAGATCCTGAAAGCACAAGAATATTACCAGGGATAAAGAAGCTCATCTAACAATGATAAAGGCATCGATTCGTCAAGAAGAAATACCACTGCCAAATATTTATGCAATTACTAACAGACTTTCTTATCCATAAAGTGAAACTAATAGATTTACAATAAAAAGAATACATTCATAATTATATTTGATGATTTCAACACCCCTTTCTCAGTAATTGATAGAACCAGAATCCAAAATATTAGTAATGATAAAGAAAATCTGAACAACAGCATCAATGAACTTTTTCTAATTGATATTTAACACTCCTCCCAAAGCAACAGAACAGATGTTTTATTTAAGTACAAGTAGAACACGTACCAATATCCTGAACCACAATCAAATCTCAGTAAATATAAAAGGATTTAAATCACACTAAATATATTCTCTGACCACAATGAAATTTAAGTATAAATTAATAACAGGAAGATATCTGAAAAATTACCAATATTTGTAGAGTAAATAACAGATTCCCAAATTATTCATGGGCCAAATAAGAAGTCAAAGCATAAATGAGAAAGTATCATGAACTGCATGAAAATTAAACACAATGTATGCAAATTAGCAGGATGCAGCCCAATCAGTATATAGTGGAAAATTTATAGAAATACATGCTTAGAATAGAAAAGGAGAAATGTTTCAAATCAACAATCTTGTCTTCCATTGGATAAAAAAATGTGGTACATATACATGATGGACTATTACGCAGCCATAAAAGACAAAATTATGAACTTTGCAGCAACTTGGATGGACTTAGAGTCAAAGTACTGAGTGATTTATCACCGAAACAAAGAACCAAGTACCACATGTTCTCACTTATAAGCGGACCTTGAACAATTATCATAATACTATAAGAAAGGAATTGGCAGTAGTGAGAAGCTACCGGTTGGGGGTGCACACCTCATCAACAAGGGTACCTGCATAACGAACATTTGTATACCTAACCCTGAATTGCACCCCACATCTTTAAAATTAAAAATAAAAAAAGATCTTAGCTTCCATCTGAAACTAGAAAAAAAAAAGACAAATAAAATCTTAAGTAGGCAGAAGAAAGAAAACAAAGATTAGAGGAGAAATCAATGCATACACAACAGAAAAACATTGGAGAAAAATCAATGAAAACCAAAGGCTGGTTCTTCTATATGATAAATAAAATTAATTAATTTCTATCTAGACTATCCAAAATGAGAAAAGTGTTATGCCCATAGAATTTAAAGATATTAGAATGATAATAAGGGAATATTATGTGCAACTTAATGTCTATACCTTTAAAAATTAGATAAAATGTACACATTTCTTGTAAAGTATGAAATATGAAAACTCATTCAAGAAAAAATAAATAACCCGAATGGCCCTTTATCTATTAAAGAACTTGAACTTACAATTTAAAATCTTCTTACACAGAAAATTCCAGGCCCAGTTAGCATCACTAGTGATTGCTACACATTTTAAGGAAGAAATAATGTCAATTCTACACAAGCTCTTAGAGAAAATTGAAGGAGAGTGTATACATTCCATTGTGTCCTATGAGGCCAGCCAATACTCTGACATTAAAACCAGAAATATCTTTACAACCTAGAAAAACTACAGATTTTCCTCACAAACCCATAGATTCCAAATTTTAAACAAAATTTTAGCAATTTGAATAGAGAAAAATGTATGTATGTATGTATGTATGTATGTATGTATCTATTTTGAGTTGGAGTCTCACTCTGCCGCCCAGACTGGAGTGTGGTGGCATGCTCCTGGTCACTGCAGCCTTGACCCGCTGGGCTCAGGCGATCCTTCCACCTCAACCTTCCAAGTAACTGGAACCATAGGCACGCACCAGCATACCTGGCTAATTTTTTGATTTATTGTAGAGATGAGCTCTCGCCAAGTTGCCCAGGCTGGCTTGAACCCACGGGTTCAGGCAATCCTCTCACCTCGGCCTCGCAAAGTGCTGAGATTATAGGCTTGAGCCACTGTGCCCGGTCCAGAAAAACATATTAAGAGGATAATACATCATTACCACCTTAGCAGATTAAATATGAAAACCCATGTGATAATCTAAATAGATGAAAAAACAACTATTTGACAAAATCCAACATGCATTTCTGAAAACTCCCAACAAATTAGAGAAAGAAGGGAACTTTCTCAACCTCATAAATGCCATTTATGGAAAACCTATAGCTTATACCATACATAATGATATAGTGATGAAAAATTCAATTTTCCTTCTAAGATTAGGAGCAAGATAAATATGTCTATTTTCACCAGTTCTATTCAACATTGAACTGGAGGCCCTAGCCAGTGCAACATAGCAAGAAAATGAAATGAAAAGTATGCAAATTGGAAGGGAAAAAGTAAAACTTATTCGCAAATAACAAGCTTTTCTTAGTATAAAATTCAATAAAATCAACAATAAAGGCCTTAAAACTGAGCTGGGCTCGGTGGCTCAGCCTGTAATCCCGCACCTTTGGGAGGCTGAGGTGAGTGGATTGCCTGAGCCCGCGGGTTTGAGACCTGCCTGGGCAGCGAGACCTCATCTCTACGATAAACCAAAAAACCAGCCGGGCATGGTAGCGCATGCCTGTAATTCTGGCTACTCGGAAGGCTGAGGTGGAAGGATCACCGGAGCCCAGCAGGCGAGGCTGCGGTGGCCGGGAGCGGCCACTGCACTCTAGTCTGGGTGACAGCGTGAGACTCCAACTCAAAAAAAAAAAAAAGGCCTTAAAACTAATAAATCAGTTTAGCGAGACTGCAGAATATAAGGATAATATTAAGAAATATTAAAGATTGTATTTCTTTTTTTCTTTTACTTGGGATCTCACTCTGTTGCCCATACTGGAGTGCAGTGGCATGATCATGGCTCACTGCAGCCATGAAGTTCCAGGCTCAGATTATCCTTCTGCCTCAGTCTCCAGAGTAGCTGTGACTACAGGCACACACCACCGAGCCTGGCTAATTAAAACTTTTTTTTTTGTAGAGACAAGATCTTGCTCTGTTGCCTAGGTTTGTTGTGAACTCCTGAGCTCAAGAAATCCTCTTGCCTTTTCCTCCTAAAATGTTAGGATTACAGGTGTGAACCACCACACCTGGCCAAAGACTGTATTTCTACATGATATTAACAATGTAGGATGGATTATTGAAATTTAAAAACCAGTATCATTACAATAGCATAAATGGTGAAAAGCTTTGGAATAAATCTGACAAAAATGTGCAAGACCTATGAAACATTGCTAAGAGAAATTAAATACATAAATAATTGTAGAAATATACTTTGTTTATTGTTCAGAAGACTCTTGTCAACATGTCAATTCTCTTCAAATTGATCTATAGATGTAATGCAATTCCAATCAATATTTGCATGAATTTTTGTAGAATTTGACGGAAAATCTTAAAATTTGTGTGAAATTGCAAAGGACCTAGAATAACTTGAAAAAGTTTGACATGGCAGAATAAAGATACATTATGTATCTGACTTCAAATAAAACTATAGTAATCAAGCCAGAATGACATTGGCTTCCAGACAGCCAAGTACATGAAGGAAACAAAATAGAAAGTCCAGTAGACTTGCACTTATTTGGTTAACAATGTATGAATTTTATAGTATGTACATTATACTTCAATAAAACTGTAAAAACTTGAGATAAAATACTTAACGTAGTCAACAAAGTAGGATATATATATATATATATATATATATATATGTAAAACACTATGCCCAGATAATGGCGAGTATATCTTCTTGTTAAGGACACAGATAGCATTAAAAAATTGATCATACATTAAAATCTAAAGAAAACATCACACTTGTAATCCCAGCTACTCAGGAGGCTGAAGCGGGAGAATCACTTGAGCCCAGGAATTTGAGGATGCAGTGAGCTATGATCGCTCCACTGCACTTTAGCCTGAATGATAGAGTAGATCCCATCTCCAAATAAATAAATAAATAAAAGCAAACATCAATAATTTTTATTAAGTAAAAAATACTGCATGCCAGGTGCTGTGGCTCATGCCTGTAATACCAGCATTTTGGGAGGCCGAGGCAGAGGGATTGCATGAGGCCAGGAGTTTGATACCAACCTAGGTAACATAGGAGACCCCTCTATCTACAAAATAAAAAGTAAAAAATCAGCCAGGTGTGGTGCTGGTGCACGTGTAGTCCTAGATACTTGGTAGGTTGAGGCAGGAGAATCCCTTGAGTCCTGGAGTTTGAGGTTGCAGTGAATTATGGTAATGCCACTGCACTCTAGTCTGGGTGACAAAGTGAGACTCTGTTTCTTAAAAAAAGGAAATATTATAAACAACACTCTTTAATCACAATGTAATAAAATAGGAAATTACAAATAGAACAAAAAATTGGAAGGTCCTCCGCCTAGAAATTTTTACTTTCCACTAAGCAACTTATGGCAAGGCAGAAATGCATAATGAAACTACAGACAAAATTTTAAATAATGATAATCAAAAGAGTATGCATTAGATTCTATGGAATATGTTTAAAGCAGTGATCAGAGGGAGATTCACAATGCTAAATATTTTATCAATACAAATGAAAAAATAAAAACAGGATTAATTTTCTAGCTCAGAAAACACAAACAAAGCTAAAAGAAGAACAACAATGTAAAATGAAAGTATAAGAAATAAAACAAAGGGGGATTAAAGATGGCGACAAAGTGTGCCGGACTGCGTGAGTCCCTATGTGAGTGAGTGGGTGAGTGTATGGACAAATTTTCATGCATGTCTATAAGTGGGCGTGTGAGTGGCTGACTGAGTGAGGACTTGGGGGCAAGTGACCAGGGCTCCTCTGGTGAAGTGGTGGGTGACATCAGCTGTTCTGCTTGAACCCTAGCACCTCCCAGGATGAAGACACCAAGTGCTACTTCCTAAGGTTAACAAACCTTTTCCCAGGGGAGATGCTGCCAGAGAAATAGCCGTTGCCAGACTGCCCACTACTGCAGTGCCAGGCTGGACACTGGCAGCAAGGGCTGCAGAGGGAGTGCAGTAAGGGAGCCAGAAGGAGAGTCCCACTGGAGAAGACAAAACATGTATCCAGCCACCATCTTGAAAACTGGGCAGGAAAGTGCTCCAGCTTGCTCACCATGGAACAACAGACCCATTCTCTGTGACCAGTGGTTTATACACAAGGGTTGATTGTTACACAGAGGAAATATCCCCAAAGCACAAACTTTGGAGGGGCAGAATGAGTGCCGAGTCTCAGTCACCCCATCCCCTACTCTGATCCAAGCCATAGGACAAAGAGTAAGACCAGAAAATGACAAGAAAGATTCCCCAAGAGATTAGCAGTGAGTCTTGGGCTGATGCAACCCTCTCCTCCCCAGAAATCCTTTGAATCTCAGACCCACACAGCTGAAGCATGACTGATAGGGACAAACTAAAGTGGAGCTTGAGTGGCAGCCATGCTAGGAGAAGCTGGGTTGCCTGCCACAAACACCTAGGGAGAAGACAACCCTGCACCTCCCCAATGGAGGTGATCCCCCAATCTTACGGGAGCTGGAGGGAAGGACTAATGTCCGCCCATGTCCTTTACTACCTCCTCCCCGCTGAACAGTGTGCTGGGGAGATTGTGAATGAGCCCGCAGCCCCACAGGAGTCAGCAAACTTACCTGTGAGCAGCTGAGAGGGATAATTACAGAACCTGACACAAGAGGGTGGTCAGTGCCCAGGAATTCTTTTTGGTTCTCCTTTTGCTTTGGTTTTGTGTGTTTGTGTGTGAATGTGCGTGTGAGGGTTCAATTTGCATTCCCCTGTTTTGTTTTGTTGTTCTTTTGTTTTGGTTTAGTGTATGCAAATGTGTGTGTGAGGATTTGATTTGCATTCCTCTTCTGGTTTTTTTCTTCTTCAACATTTTTTTTTGAGTTAGAGTCTTACTCTGTCACCCAGGCTGGAGTGCAGTGGCACACTCATGGCCACCACAGCCTTGAACTGCTAGGCTCAGGCCATCCTTCCGCCTCAGCCTTCCAAGTAGCCGGAACTACAGGCACGTGCCACCATGCCCAGCTAATTTTTCTTGATGTATTGTAGAGATGAGGTCTCACCAAGTTGCCCAGGCTGGTCTTGAACCCGTGGGCTCAGGCAATCCTCTCACCTCAGCCTCCCAAAGTGTTGGTATTATAGGCATGCATCACTGTGCCCAGCATGTTTTTTGTTTTGTGTGAGTGAGTGTGTGTGTGTGTGTGTGTGTGTGTGTGTGTGTGTGTGTGTGTTTGCTTTTCCTGTATATTTTAATTTTTTTTTGAGTTGGGGTCTCACTCTGTTGCCCAGACTGGAGTGCAGTGGCCACTCCCAGCCACTACAGCTTCGACTGACTGGACTCAGGTGATCCTTCTGCCTCAGCCTTCCAAGTAGCCAGAACTACAGGCACACACTACCACACCTGACTAATTTTGGATTTATTGTAGAGACAAGGTCTTGCCGAGTTGCCCAGGTGGGCCTTGAACCCACAGGCTCAGGCAGCTCACTCACCTCAGTCTCCCAAAGTGCTGGGATTATAGGCTGAGCCACTGAGCCCTGCTCCTGTTTATTTTTTTGATTTTTTTTTCGTGTTTCCTTTTCCATTTGTTTTTGTTTTCTTTTGCCTTTTTTTGTATTTTGCTCTTGTTTTTGCTTTTATTTTTCTGTAGTTTATTTTATTTTTTATTATTTTTGCCCATTCTCTTTCATTCTACTTTTCTCTGTTGTCCTTGTTACTGTTACTTTATCTTGAACTCAGGGGATATACACACGTACCCATTACATCATCATATAGGTTGATGGTGGGGAGTGGGTCTCAGGAGGCCCATACACCAGTCAGTGAACATTGTAACATGCAAGTAGTTTCTGAATCCTAGCTCCCCACCCTCCACCTTATTTGATATTCAAAACTGTAAGTAACAGCAAAACTTTCCACCCCCAGCCCAGTTTCAAAACAGAACAAATTTGGAGACTCCAATCAGGGAAGAATAGAGTGTTGAGCAAACAACAAATGTGAAAGTCTTACCCACACAACTGAATAATGGAATTAAGGAAAACCGAAAGATATGTGTCACAAGTGAGGAAAAATCAATGGAAGAACACAGATAATTCCCAGTGTACCAAAGGGGCAGCACCCAAAAAATCAGACCATGGAACACAAACAATGAAAATCACCATCGATTGGTCTCAGAATATGACAGGAATTAGGAAATGAATGGAAAGAGTGAAATTCAATAAAGACAAGATACAACACTGAAAGAACTTGTAACAGAGATTTTGACCATAAAAACTTCATCCAGGAAATAAATAAAAAGATGACAAGCATGGAAAGCAGAATCAATGAAGCAGAAGAAAGAATCTCAGAGCTTGAAGACCAAAACATGGAATTAAACAATCTAGTAAAAACATAGAAAGAAAACTTAGAAAGAAAGAACAAAGCCTCCAAGAGATGTGCAGCTATATAAAGAGGCTGAACTTATGCCTGATTGGTATCCTAGAAGAATAAAGGGAAATGAAGAACACCTTGGAACAAATATTCCAGGAAGTTATCCAAGACAATATTCCCCATTTCACCAGAGATGTGACCGTCCAAACACAAGAGATGCAGAGAACCCTTGTAAGACATTAAATGAGAAGACCAACCCCTAGACGCATAGTAATTCACCTAAAAAGGAGTCATAAAATAAAAAAATCCAAAAGGCAGTGAGAGAGAAAGGTCAGACTGTCTACTAGGGACGACCAATCAGAATAGAAGCAGACTTATCAGCAGAAACACTACAAGCTAGAAGGGACTGCAGTCCAATTTTCAAAGTCCTCGAAGATAAACAATTTCAACCAATAATTTCCTACTCAGACAAGCTCAGCTTCATCAGCAATGGAGAATTAAAAACCTTCCCAGACATCTAATCCTGAAAAGATTATTTTGCTTCCAGACCAGCTCTACAGGAGACATTCAAGAAGGTATTAAGTACAGAAGAAAAAAAAAAAAATAGAGAGGGAGAACAACCATGCACTTCTCAAGAATGCAGGAAAATACAGAATCAACACAACACATTTTGCAACTGCAAAATTGAAAACACACATATATATCAACCCAAAAGTTAAAATAAATCAAAACAACCTTATAAGAACCTCATGACAGGGATAAATTCACATTTCAATTATCAGCTTGAACATTAATGGATTAAATGTGTCACTGAAAAGATATAGAGTGGCAAACTGGATAAAAAAGCATGACCCAACAACATGCTGCCTCCAGGAAGCATATCCCACTACAGAGGACACACACAAACTCAAAATTAAAAGATGAAAAACAAACTTTCGGGTGAACAGAAAACAAAAGAAAACAGGAGTTGCAATTTTAATTTCAGAAGAAACAATCTTCAAGCTATCAAAAATTAAAAAAGATATGGAAGGACATTACATAATGATAAGAGGTTTAATCCATCAATAAGAAATATTCATTCTAAGTATATATACACCCAACACAGGAACACTTGGATTTATAAAGTCACTACTAAGTAAACTAAAAAAGAATATTGACTCTAACACTATCATAACTGGGGACTTAAATACTCCACTAACAACCCTAGATAGAGCATAGAGACAAAAAAACAATAAGGAGATCTGGAACCTTAACTTGATGCTTGACCAAATGAACTTAATAGATAACTACAGAACACTTCACCCAACAACCATGGAATATACATTTTACTTATTACTGCATAGAACATACTCCAAGATCAACCACATCATGGGCCATAAATCAAGCACAAATTCCATAAGATCAAAATAATACCATATACCTTCTCAGACCACAGTGGAATAAAAAATATCACCACCAACGAAATCCTTCCTAAACACACAAAGACATGGACAGTAAAAAGCACAATGCTGAAGAATTCTTGAGTTAACAAAGAAATAAATACAGAAATTTAAAAATTCTTGGAAACAAATGAAAACAAAGATACATCTTAACAAAACATCTGGGGATGCCATGAAAACAGTAGTAAGAGGGGAACTTATATCTCTATGAACATACATCAACAAAATAGAAAAATCATAACTCAACAGCCTAACAAATCTGCCAAAGGAACTGGAAAGACAAGATCATCAAAACCCTACTTTCAGCAACAGGATCCAGATCACCAAATTAAAAGCCCAAATATGGAACGTAGAAAACAAAAATATAGACAAAAAAAATCAATGAAACAAAAAGCTGTATTTTTGAAAGGATAAACAAGATTAATGGACCCCTAGCCAGACTGAGCAAGAAAAGGAGACAAAAAAGCCAAGATGAACACAATCAGAAATGCAAAACATCAAGTCACAATTGACCCTGAAGAAATTCAAAAGATTATCAGTGATTACTATGAACACCTGTATGGAAACAAATTTGAAAACCTAAATGAAATGGAGGACTTTCTGACATCACACAACCTCCCATGGTTGAAACAAAAAAAAAATAGAGACCCACAATAAAACAATAACAATCTGGGAAATTCACCCCATCATACGAAAACTACCCACAAAAAAGTCCTGGACCAGACAGCTTTCCAGTGGAATTCTACAAAACATACAAGGAGGAGCTGATACCAATCATACTGAAAATATTACAGGAAATCAAGAAAGACGGAACTCTCCCCAAATCATTTTATGAAGCTAACATCACACTAATACCCAAACTGGACAAAGACCCAACAAAGAAAGATAACTATAGGCCAATATCCCTGAAGAACATGGATGCAAACATTCTAAAAAAGATTCTAGGAAATCAGATCCAACAATATATCTCAAAAATTATCCACCATGACCAAGTAGGGCTCATCCCCAAGATGCAGGACTGGTTTAACATCCTCAAGAACATGAATGTAATTAAATACATCAACAGATGTAAAAACAAGACACATATGATTATATCAATTAGAGACAGAAAAGGCTTTTGGCAAAATCCATCATCTATTCTTGATAAAAACCCTTGAAAACCTAGGAATAGAGGGAACATTCCTCAAAATAGTAGACACCATCTATGATAAACCTATAGGAAACATATTACTAAATGGTCAGGAATTGGAAACATTTCTCCTGAAAACTGGAACAAGGCAAGACTACCAACTCTCATCCTTCCTGTTCAACATAGTGTTGGAAGCTCTAGCTAGAGCAATCAGACAAAAGAAGGATATTGGGGAAAGGAAAATAGGAAGTTAAACTATCCTTCTTCTTTTTTTTTTTTTGCATTGGAGTCTCACTCTGTCATCCAGACTGGAGTGCAGTGGCCACTACCGGCCACCGCAGCCTCAACCTACTGGGCTCCAGCGATCCTTCTGCCTCAGTCTTCCAAGTAGCTGGAACTACAGGTGTGCGCTACCACACCTAGCTAATTTTTTTTGATTTATTATACAGATGAGGTCTCACCAAGTTGCCCAGGCGGGTCTTGAACCCGTGAGCTCAGGCAATCCACTCATCTCAGCTTCCCAAGGCGCGAGATTACAGGCTGAGCCACCAAGCCCGGCAAACTATCCTTCTTTGTGGATGACATGATCCTATACCTGGAAAACCCAAGGGAATCTGTCAAAAACCTCCTTGCACTGATAAAGGACTTTGGCAAAGTCTCAGGGTATAAAATTAATGTGCAAAAGACAGCCACATTTTTATGCACCATCAACAAACAGACCGAGCACCAAATAAAACATACAATCCCATTCACAGTAGCCACACAGCAAAAAAAGAAATACCTCAGCATCTTCCTAACCAGAGAAGTGAAAAACCTTTGCCATGAAAACTACAAAACAATGCTCAGAGAAACCGAAGAAGACACAAAGAAATGGAAAAATATGCCCACAAAATATGGAAAAAATAGTCCATGCTCTTGGATTAGAAGAGTCAACATTGTGAAGTTGTCCATCCTACCCAAGGCAATCTACAGATTCAACGCAATACCATTAAATTACCATCATCATTCTTCTCAGACCTGGAAACAACAATACAGAAATCCATATGGAAACAAATGACCACAAATAGCCAAAACAATCTTCAGCAAAAGAAACGAGGTGGGAAGTATCACATTTCCAGATTTTAAACTTTATTATAAGGCTATAATAATCAAAACAGCCTGCTATTGGTACAAGAAAAGGCTTATAGACCAATGGAACAGAATAGAGATTCTGGAAGCAAAACCTCAATTTCTCAGCCAACTCATCTTTGGCAAAGCCTCCACCAACAACCACTGGGGAGACGAGAACCTATTCAGTGAATGGTGCTGGGAAAACTGGCTGACCTCATGCAGAAGAATGAAACAGGACCACTACCCATCACCATACACAAAAATCAAATCTAAATCAATCAAAGACCTACATGTAAACCTCAAACTATAAGAATCTTAGAAATTGCAGGAGATACACTTATAGAAATTGTGAAAGGCAACCAATTTCTGATCAAAACCCCAGACGTCCATGCCATAAGAAACAGATAGACAAATGACACCTCATCAAACTGAAAAGTTTCTGTAAAGCAAAAGAAACCATAAAGACAGTGGAGAGACAGCACACAGAATGGGAAAAAATATTTGCCAACTGTATTTCTGACAAAGGCCTAACATCCAGTATCTACAAAGAACTCAAACATGCTGAAAGGAAAACAAAAATAAAAAACCCCAAAAAAAGCTCCATTAAAAAATGGGCAAAATACATGAATAGCCACTTCTCAAAAGAATATATACAAGCAGCCAACAGACCCATGAAAAAATGCTGAGCCTCACTAATCATCAAAGAAATGCAAATCAATATCACATGAGATACTTACCTAACTCCAGTAAGAATGGTCATCATTAATAAAATAAAAACAACAGATGCTGGTGAGGATACAGAGAAAACAGAATACTTCTACACTGTTGGTGGGAGTGCAAACTAATTCAACCTCTGTGGAAAACACTGTGGCAATTTCTAAAATAACTAGAAATTAACCTTCCATATGACCCAGCAATCCCCCTTCTGGGAATATACCTGGAGGAACTCAAATCACTCTATAAAAAAGATTTTGTGTATGCATGTTTATTGCAGCATTATTCACAATAACAAAAACGTGGAACCAACCATGCTGCCTGTTGAAAGTACACTGGATTAAAAAATGTGTTACATATACATGACAGAATTTTATGCAGCCATAAAGAAGGACAAAATTATGAACTTTGCAGCAACTTGGATGGAGTTAGAGTCTGTAATACTCAGTGATCTATGACAGAAACAAAGAAAGGAATACTACATATTCTCATTCATAAGTGGACCCTGAACACCTATCATAATACTAAAAGAAGGGATTGGCTATAGCAGGACACTCTTGGAAGTGGGACACATAACAACAATAATGGTGCCTGATCCTAATCCAGGCCAAGTGATGTCCAGTGGGAGACCCAGAACTTAGTTTGTACTTAAACCACTTATGTAAGCAATCTTGACTTGTACCCACAACTTTAAAATAAAACAAAATTAAAAAACAGAAAACAAGAAGGTGGGTAAGCCCTTTGTAGCTCTTCACTTTCAGCTCCAGCCACAAAACATGATTTTAGCTTTGTCTCCTCCAAAACCTTGACATTTCCCATCTCAACCATCCATGCCTGTCTTCCCCTTCCTCTTCTGTTCAAGCAACCCTTTCTTGCTGTAAACCTGGGCTTGATCAAGGCAATTTAATGCTATACCCAAGCGCTGTATTTTCACTGTTGCTGGTACCACCTAATTTCCTGACCAAAAAAATAAACTCCCACATATATGTGCTTTTTTGACACCAAAAAAAGGAAAGAAACATAAAAGTAGTAATTAATGAAGTAAAGAATACAAAAGTGATTATACTTCATTAATAAGTCAAAATCTTGTGCATTTAAAAAATTAAATAGATGAGTTACTAACCGCCCAAAAAGTGGAAGAATGTACAAATAAGCAAAATAAGAATTGACAAATGTAAAATAAACACTGAAATATTTTTTCTTGTTTTCTTTTCTTTTTTTTTTGAGTTGGAGTCTCACTCTGTCGCCCAGACTGGAGTGCAGTGGCCACTCCTGGCCACCACAGCCTCGACCTGCTGGGGCTCCGGCGATCCTTCCGCCTCAGCCTTCCAAGTAATTGGAATTACAGGCGCGCGCTACCACGCCCGGCTAATTTTTTGATTTACTGTAGAGATGAGATCTCACCAAGTTGCCCAGGCGGATCTCAAACCCACGGGCTCAGGCAATCCACTCACCTCAGCCTCCCAAGGCATAGGATTACAGGCTGGGCCACCGAGCCAGGCTATATTTTTTCAATAAGAGACTACTTTTCAGACTTCTGTGTGAATAAATAAAAAATGTATATGATATTAATGACTCCCTTGGGAAATACAGATAACCACAATTGACTCTGTTAGAGTTAGAAAGCTTAAAAAGATCAACTTCATAGAAGAAATAGAAAAGGATAATAAAGAACTACCCCACTAAATCACACCATGACCAAACAGTTTCACAAAGTAATTCTATAGCCCTAATGTTTGTTAAATTGTTCCACAGAGTTGAACAAAACAAAACAAACAAAAACCTCTCTAATTCTTTTTATGGTGCAAGTATAAGATAGATCGCTAAACTTAATTATGATAGTATCAAAAACAAAAATTAGAGATGACTATCACTCACAAAGATTTCTGCCTAATTATTAAATAAAATATCAGCAAACAGTATTCAGCACTACATTAAGAAAAATATATATTCAGGGCTGGGACTAGAGTGATGTAAGAGAGACCACCAGTGCACAATATTTGAAGAACCACTCACTCTCACATGCTGATCCCACACTTGTGTGACCCTGAGAGTGAATGCTTCCCTAAGAGTAAGGTACTATGGATGAAAAATTTAAGGAGGCACTCTTAGCATCCTGCAAATATAGAGTTGACCACTAGAGTGAGTGTCTTAAATTTTGATGCCTAAGTGTCTGTGTTGCCTCACTGTAGTCTCTGGTCAGTGAGATACCATAACCTAGTAGGATTTGTTCCAGGAGTACAAGGTTGGCTGAAATTAGTAGCACATGACATCTTTTAAAAAATTAAATATTTTATTATAGAGATGTGGGGTACAAGTGAAGATTAACTACATAAGTAGGTTGCATGCAGATGAAGTCTGGGCTTCTAACTGGCCCTCACTCCCCCTGGTATAGGACCAGGTACCCTTTGTGTTGTTACATGCACCCTACCCTCCTCCATGCCTCCTTCCCCTAGCAGTGTTCAGCGATTGCCAACCCCTCCCTTTTGCTACTGTGATAAATGTTCACAGCCCACTCTAAGTGAGAATATGTGGTATTCAGTTCTTTGTTTCTGTGATAGATCACTTAGTATGATAGTCTCCAACTCCATTCAATTTGCTGTGAAGTAAACAATTTTGTTCTTCTTTATGACTGCATAATAATCCATTGTGTATATGTACTGAATTTTCTTTATTCAGTCCACTTTCTTTTTTTCATGTTTCACAAAAATTCTTATTTTTTCTTTATTTAGAAGTATAAGGCTTTTCTTTTTTAAAAAAATTAATCATTTTTTAATTTTAAAGATGTGGGGTACAATTCAGGTTTAGGTATACAAATGTTCATTATACAGGTACCCTTGTTGATGAGGTGTGCACCCCCCTGCAGTTTTACCATTACTACCAATACCACCTCCCCTCCCCTGGCAGTTTCCCACTATTGCCAATCTCTTTCTTATAGTATTGTGATAATTGTTCAAGGTCGGCTTATGACTGAGAATATGGCTCCCGGCCACTGCAGCCTCGACCTGCTGGGCTCAGGTGATCCTTCCGCCTCAGCCTTCCAAGTAGCTGGAACTACAGGTGTGCACTACCACGCTCGGCTAAGTTTTGATTTATTGTAGAGATGAGATCTCTCCAAGCTGCCCAGGCGGGTCTCCAACCCGCGGGCTCAGGCAATCTACTCACTTCAGCCTCCCAAAGACACGGGATTACAGGCTGAGTCACCGAGCCTGGCTTGTACCACATTTTTTAAATGGAGTCCTCTTTTGATGGGCAGCATGGTTGGTTCCATGTTCTTGCTACTGTGAACAATACTGTGATAAACATACATGTGCACATATCTTTTTTATAGAGTGATTTGAGTTCTTCTGGGTATGTTCCCAGTAGGGAGGGATTGTGGGGTCGTATGGAAAGTCTTTTTTTAGATCTTTTAGGAATTGCCACACTGTTTTCCACAAAGGCTGTACTAATTTACACTCCCTGTTTTCCACAGAGTATGTACTAATTTACACTCCCACCAACAGTGTAGTAGTGTTCCTTTTTTGTCGCATCCTCTGCAGCATCTGTTATTTTTTGAGTTATTGATGATAGCCATCCTGACTGGAGTTAGGTGGTATCTAAGTGTACTTTTAATTTGCACTTCTTTGATGACTACTGAGGCTGAGCATTTTTTCATGTATCTGTTGGCTGCTTGTACATCTTCTTTTGAGAACTGTCTATTCATATATTTTGCCCTCTTTGTAATGGGGCTATTTGTTTTTTTCCTTTCCACACATTTGAGTTCATTACAGATCCTACATGTTAGGTCTTTGTCAGGCATACAGTTGGCAAATATCTGTGGATTGTCTTCCTGCTGTCTTTATGGTCTCTTTGACTTTGCAGAAGCTTGTCAGTTTGATGAGGTCCCACTTGTTTCTCTTATCTCTCATGGCACGGGCGCTTGGGGTTTTGATCAGGAATTGGTTGCCAGTTCCGATTTCCATAAGGGTGTCTCCTGCATTTTCTATGGTTCTTATAATTTGAGGTTTTACATTTAGGTCTTTATCCATTTAGAGTTGATTTTTGTATATGGTGATAGGTAGGGATCTTGTTTTAATCTTCAGCATGTGGTCAGTCAGTTTTCCCAGCACCATTTACTCAATAGGTTCTCCTTTCCCTAGTGGTTGGTGGTGGAGGCTTTGTTGAAGACGAGTTGGTTGAGAAATTGAATTTTTGCTTCTTGAATCTCTATCCTGTTCCATTGGTCTATATGTCTGTTCTTGTACCAATATCAGACTATTTTGATTATTGTACCTTTATAATAAAGTTAAGTCTGGGAGTGTGATACCTCCTTTTTTTTTTTTTCTGAGGATTGTTTTGGCTATTCGTGGTCATTTATGTTTCCATATGAATTCCTGTCTTGTTGTTTCCATGTCTGAGAAGAATGCTCCTGGCAATTTAATGGGTATTGCATTAGATCTGTAGATTGCCTTGGGTAGGATGGACATCTTAACAATGTTGATTCTTCCAGTCCATGAGATTTGCTAGAATCTTGTTGAGGATGTTTGCATCTATGTTCATTAGGGATATTAGCCTGTAGTTCTCTTTTTTGTTGAATCTTTACCCAGTTTGGGTATCAGTGTGATGGTAGCTTCATAAAATGATTTGGAGAAAATTTCATCTTTTTCAATTGTCTGGAATATTTTCAGTAGGAATTATCCAGTCCACTTTTGATGGGAAGTAGGGTTGGTTCCATGGTTTTGCTATTGTGAATAGTGCAACAATAAACATGCATGTGTAGGTGTCTTTTTTGTAGAATGATTTGTGTTCCTTTGGGTATATTCCCAGGAGAGAGATTGATGGATTTTATGGATTGCCAATTTTTAGGTCTTTTAGAAGTTTCCACGCAGTTTTCCATAGAGGTTGAACTAGCCTACACTCTCACCAACAGTATAGAGCATTTCCTTTTCTACAGATACTCAAGCCAGCATCTGTTGTTTTATGACTTATTAATGATAGCCATCCTGATCAAAATTAGGTAGCATCTCGTTGTAGTTTTGATTTGCATTTCTCTAATATTTAGTTGGGCTTAGCATTTTTTCCTGTGTTTGTTGGCTGCTTGTATTTCTTCCTTTGATAAATGTCTATTCATGTTCTCTGTCCACTTTTTAAGGGGTTTGTTTGTTTTTTTCCTTTTGCATTGTTGAGTTCCTTGAAGTTCCTGGATGTTAGGCCTTGTCAGATGCATAATTTGCAAATATTTTTTCCCCATTCATTGGGTTGCTTCTGTATGCTCTTGATGGTTTCTTTTCATGTACAAAAGCTTCTCATTTTGATGAGGTCCCACTTGTTTCTCTTAGCTTTTATGGTATTCACTTTTCGGGACTTCGTTAAGAATTCATTGCTTACTTTGATATGCATAAGACTGTTTCTTACATTTTCTTATAGGATTCATACAGTTTGAGGATTTACATTTAGGACTTTGATCCATTTTGAGTTGGTTTTTGTATATGGTGATAGGTAGGTATTCAGTTTCATTCTTCTGCATGTGGTCAGTTTTCCCAACACCATTTACTAAATATGGTCTGCTTTCCCCAGTGGTTTTTATTGGTGGCTTGGTCGAAGATGAGTTGGTTGAGAGACCAAGTTTTTGCTTTCATAATCTCTGTCCTATTCCATTGGTCTATGTATCTATTCTTGTACCAATACCAGGATGTTTTGATTACTGTAACCTTGTAGTGAAGTTTAAAGTCTGGAAGTGTGATACCTCCTTCTTTGTTCCTTTTGCTGAGGATTACTTTGGGTATTCATTCTTTTTTTTGTTTCCATATAAATTTCTGTATTTTTGTTTCCAGGTCTGAAAAAAATGATATTGGTAATTTGATGAGTATTGCATTGAATCTGCAGATTGCCTTGGGTAGGATGGACATCTTGACAATATTGATTCTTCCAATTCATGAGCATGAAATGTTTTTCCATTTGTTTGTGTCATCCTTGATTTCCTTGAGCAGCATTTTGTAGTTCTTGTTTAAAGATCTTTCACTTCTCTGATCAGGTAGATGCTAAGGTATTTCTTTTTTGTGTGTGTGTGGTTATTGTGAATGGGATAGTGTTTTTTGTTTGGTTTTCTGCCTGCTTGTTGCTGGTGTATAGAAGTGCAATTGTCTTTTTCAAATTGATTTTTTACCCCGAGACTTGACCAAAGTCAATTAACAATATGAGGAGGCTTTTGACAGTCTCCCTAGAGTTTTCAAGGTATAAAATCATATTGTCTGCAATGAGGAATAGCTTAACATCCTCTTTCCTATTTGGATACCCCTGATGTCCTTCTCTTGCCTGGTTGCTCTGGACTTCTAGCACTATGTTGAACAGGGGGAGTGAGAGTGGGCATTCTTGTCTTTTTCCCATTCTTAGGGGGAATGCTTTCAACTTCTGCTCATTGAGCAAAATGTTGACTGTAGGTTTATCATAGATGGCTTTTACTGATTTTAGGAATGCTCCTTCTGTGCCTATGTGCTCAAGAGTTTTTTTTAATCAAGAAAGGATACTGGATTTTGTCAAATGCTTTTTCTCCATCTAATGAGATAATCATGTGGTTTTTAGTTTTACATCTGTTAATATGCTGAATTACATTTATAGTCTTGTGAAGGTTGAACCAGGGCTGCATCCCAGGAATGAAACTTACCTGGTGATAGTGGATGATCCTTAAAATTTGTTGTTGGATCCGATTTCCTAGAATCTTGTTGAAAATTTTTGCGTCTATGTTTATCAAGGTGATTGACCTGTAATTCTCTTTCCTTATTGGATCTTTGCCCGATTTGGGTATCAGTTTGATGTTGGCTTCATAAAATGTGTTGGAGAGAGTTCCATCATTCTCAATTGCCTGGGATACTTTCAATAAGATTGGTATCAGCTCCTCCTTGTATTTTTTGAATATCAGCTGGGAAGCCATCTGGTCTGGAATTTTTTTTTTTTCATTGGGAGATTTCTTATTACTGAGTCGATTTCCTGGATTGTGTGTGTGTGTGTGTGTTAGAGTCTCAATCTGTCACACAGGCTAAAGTACAGTGACATGCTCACAAACACTGCAACCTCGACCTTCTGGGCTCAGGTGATCCTTCTGCCTCAGCCTTCCAAGTTGCTGGAACTACAGACATGCGCCATGGCTAGTTAATTTTTAAAAATTTATTGTAGAGACAAGGTCTCACCACGTTGCCCATTCTGGTCTTGAACCCCTGGGTTCAGGCAAACCTCTCAACTCCATCTCCCAAAGTCCTGAGATTGCAGGTATAAACCACCATGCCCAGCTAATTTTCTTGATTGCTATTGGTCTGTTTAGAGTTTCCATTTCTTCTTGCGTGATGTCAGAAAGTCCTCGATTTCCTTTTGGTTTTCTAGTTTATTTACATACTGGTGTTTACGGTAATCTCTGATAATCCTTTGACTTTTTTCAGGGTGACTTGTGACTTTGTCTCTTGCATTTCTTTTTCTTTTTTTTTTTTTTGAGTTGGAGTCTCACTCTGTCGCCCAGACTGGAGTGCAGTGGCCGCTCCCGGCCACCACAGCCTCGACCTGTTGGGCTCCGGCAATCCTTCCGCTTCAGCCTTCCAAATAGCTGGAACTACAGGCACGTGCTACCAAGCCCGGCTAATTTTTTGATTTATTGTAGAGATGAGGTCTGGCCAAGTTGGGCAGGTGGGTCTCGAACCCCTGGGCTCAGGTAATCCACTCACTTCAGTCTTCCAAAGCGTGGGATTACAGACTGAACCACCGAGCCTGGCTGTCTCTTGTATTTCTAATTGTGTTTATTTGGACTTTCTCTCTTTTTTTTTAGTCATTCTAACCAGGGGTTTCTCAATCTTGTTTATCCGTCCAAAGAACCAGCTTTTTGTCTTGTTGATACTTTCTATCATCTTTTTGTCTTCTATATCCTGTAATTATGATTTTTATCTTGATGATCTGGATTCTTCTGCTGAAGTTAGGACTTAGGTAACCTTGCCTTTCCAGCTCCTTTAGGTGTGACGTCAGGTTGTCTACTTATAATTTTTTTGTTTTCTTGATGTGTGTATGCAATGCTATGAATTTTCTTCTTAACACTGCTTTCATGGCATTTCAGCCATCCTGATTAGAAATGTCTTTGTAGCTGGGCTCGATGGCTCAGCCTGTAATCCCGCGCCTTTGGGAGGCTGAGGTTAGTGGATTGCCTGAGCCCGCGGGTTCGAGACCTCATCTCTACAATAAATCAAAAAATGAGCCGGGCGTGGTAGCGCATGCCTGTA
>NW_007248864.1:293811-300371 GCF_000164805.1 Carlito syrichta
GCACTCCAGTCTGGGAGACAGAGTGAGACTCCAACTCAAAAAAAAAAAAAAAAGAAATGTCTTTGTTTTTGCTTGTTTCCAGGAATCTTTTTACTTATGTTTTGATCTCAGTGTTGACCCAGAAGTTGTTCAGCAGCATACTTTAGTATCCATGCCTTTGTGTGTTTTGACAATCTTGTTGATGGCGATATTTATTTTTGTTCCACTGTGATCTGTGGAGATGCATGGCATTATTTTGATCTTTTGAAATTTGATTTATGTCTGAAAATGTGATTGATCTTGGAGTATTTTCCATGTGCCGATGAGTAGAATGTTTAAGCATACTTTGATACTTTTCTAACCTGATTACATATAATGTACATGTAATGTAGTTAGATTATATATGTATTTATTTTAATTCTAAGGTCAGCATCTTTTTTTTTTTTTTTTTTGAGTTGGAGTCTCACTCTGTCGCCCATACTGGAGTGCAGTGGCCGCTCCCGGTCACTGCATCCTCGACCTGCTGGGCTCCGGCAATCTTTCCGCCTCAGCCTTCCAAGTAGCTGGAACTACAGGCGTGCACTACCATGCCCGGCTAATTTTTTTGTTATTTATTGTAGAGATGAGGTCTCGCCAAGTGGTCCAGGTGGGTCTCAAACCTGCAGGCTCAGGCAATCCACTCACCTCAGCCTCCCAATGCACGGGATTACAGGCTGAGCCACCGAGCCCAGCTACCAGCATCTTAATGGAGAAATACTAGAGGTATCTCACTAAGATTAGGAACAAAAAATGAAAATGTCTGCTATCTCTACTACAATTCAACATTTTACTAGAGGTGTTAGGCAATGAAATCAGATTAGGTAAATTAATCAGAACATAAGACTTGCTAAAGAAACAGTAATACTCTCTTTGTAGATGGTAAGACAGTATACATGAAAAACCCTTAGTGAACCAATGAGAAACTAACTCAATAAAAGATTCATAAAGGTAGCAGCATATAAAATTAACATACAAAAACCAATAGAGCATACATATGTACACGAAATATGTATATATCACATAGTAACCATTTAGAGAACATAGTGGTAGATAAACTTTGTTTACAATTAAAAAATTAAATGCCTAGGAACAAATTTAAAAAGGAATGTGCAATTCTTACAAAACATTTAAGGCACTCTTGAAAGACCCACCATTAAGTTTGAATAGATGGAAAGCAATATGCTATTCTTGAATAAGATAGGACATAACATAAACATGGGAGTTCTCCTTAAGTTAGTTTTGAGATGTAATACAGTCTCATAAAATTATGTACAAGCTTTTTACATTCAGTTAGATAAGCTAATGCAAAAGTACACATGGAAAAACTATGAAAAAAAGCAAGAAAATAACTAAAAAAGAAAAAATCTACAAGAGAGGTTGCTAGCTAACCATGTGAGACATTAAAATAGATTATAAAGCCTTTGTTAAAGCAGTGTGATGCTGCTGCATGAATAGACAAACAGATCAGTGAAATAAAATAGAAAGCCTAATAATAGACTAAAACACATATGAAAATTTAGTATATGAAAAAGGTGATCTATTAAGTCACTGCAGCAACAGTGCACTTTTTAGTAAGTGATGCTGATAAAACTGTGTAGTTGTTCGGACAAAGATAAGATTAGATTCACACCCCATACCATACCTGAGAATGTACTCCAAATGGATCAAGGAGGTAAATGTAAAAAATGAAGTATACCTACACTAGAAAAAAAAGGGTAAATTTTTTTTTTTTTGAGTTGGAGTCTCACTCTGTCGCCCAGACTGGAGTGCAGTGGCCGCTCCCGGCCACCGCAGCCTCGACCTGCGGGCTCCGGCGATCCTTCCGCCTCAGCCTTCCGAGTAGCTGGAATTACAGGCATGCGCTACCATGCCCGGCTGATTTTTTTATTTATTGTAGAGATGAGGTCTCGCTGCCCAGGCGGGTCTCGAACCCACGGGCTCAGGCAATCCACTCACTTCAGCCTCCCAAGGCAATCCACTCACTTCAGCCTCCCAAAGATGCGGGATTACAGGCTGAGCCACCGAGCCCGGTGGTAAATTTCTTTTTAACTTAGTTGTAGGAAAGGCTTTATAATGGTGACTCCAAACTTAGAGGCAATAAATTAATAAATTTGACTACATAGAAATGAAAACAGAAAACTTGCATAGCAAAATCATGATTAACCAAATCAAAAGACAGTTGATTAACTGGAGAAAAATATTTACAACGGACACCAGAATGAAATGCAAATATCCTTAGTACATAAAGAACTCCTAAAAATAGAGACAAAGGATCAAAAACCCAGTAGGAAAATGGAAAAAAAGAGTATTTTATGAAAATATGTGAAAATGACTCTCAAAATTTTAAAGATTATAATAGAAAACTGAAAACCAAAAATAACAAACCCGATATATCATTTATCATCAGATTTGCAAAAATATTAAAGTATGACGACCCATCCTGTGTGATGTGGAGTGACAGGCACTTTGATACATTGCTGGTGGGAATGCAAACTGGTACTACTTTCCTGGAGGGAAATTTGACAGTATCTAATAAAATTACATAGGCTCTTCCCTTGTGACCCAGCAAACCCACTACTAGGAACCTAATCTGAGGCTACATCCCAAACAATACTAAGCTACATATACACGAGGGTATCCATAGCAGCATTATGTGTAATTGTAAAATATTAGAAATGTCTTAAACTGCCTGTGCAAAGGTGAGTGGTTGAATAAGCTATGTCATATACACACAATGGAGTATTACGCTACTATAAAAAAGCAATTAAAACTATCTGTATGCACTTATATAGATTGTTTCAAAGATACATTGTAAAGTGAAAAAAGAAAAGTTCAAGAGAACATCTACAAAATGCTATCTTTATATAAGAAAGAAGAGGATTAAGACAACATACATTTGTGCTCATCTAGGTAAAATGAAAATAGAAAAGACAAACCAGAAACTAAGAAGATGGGTTACCTACAGGAGTGTGTGAAAACAGAGTGGAAATAATGGAGAAATGGGAATGGGATAGTAAACATGGGGTAGAGTGACACAAATGAGAATACACCTTTTTGTATAGCTCTGTATTTTATATTTGATCTTAGCCAAGAGACTGAGAAATGATGGTTGAGATTTTAGAACAATGGCAGTGTTTCACAATGTGCAGCCAATTAATCAATCAAATCAACCAGGAGCAGGGAGAATGCCAAATGGAACTGCAAATGATAACCAGTGAATCTAACTATATTAAAAATGAATAACATGCTATATTAAAAGAGATGAGGAAAAAGAACTAATCTTAGTAATTTTGAAAAATTTTATTTTGATCACATAATGTAAGGTTAATGGCAAACAGAACTGTACAAAACTCTGGTACTTTACTTAGTAGATTTATTTTTCACATGGGTATAGGTTAACAATTCTGACACTACTTTATGTGTATATGAGAATTGAGCAAATAAAAAATATCTTGTGAATAACAAGATCCAGGTTTGATACTGTGTGAGAAACAAATTAAAAGTATGGAAAAAAGAATGACTAAAATAAAATTTGTGTGCTGAAGTTGGAAATATAAGTATGGACTAATGTCTTTGAATATATATGTATGTAGATACACACACGGATATATATATATACACAGACATTGAAATAGACATAAATGTGTTTATATGTGTGTATTTATATATGTAATTCTGTCTGCTAAAAGAGCCTAGAAACAAACACATCCCAGTAGCATTCAGCACATTTAGTGGCCAGATTTGATTTTTAAATATTGTTCTCCAATAAAAGGCATTAAAATTGCTTGGCTAAATCATTGATTTCAGGACTGGAGCAGGAAGTGTACAAAATGAGTCCAGGATGTCAGATAATAAGGAAAAAAGTATAAAATGATGGAGGAATGTCAAAAGACATGAGTCAACTTGAAGAAACTCCCAGGGCCAAATGTGGGATGATTTGAGCAACAAAATAGGTAAAGATATTAGTGAGTTGTATAGAGTGAAATAAATATCCATGTGTTCATATGGTTACAAATCACTGAATAAATAAATAAATGGGAGAAATAAAACGACTTTTCTTCATAGCAAAATTCCAATTAGTGAAGTAGAATTTAGGAGGAAAATAGAAACTCACCATTAAGCAAACACTACGGCAATGATGCACTTTCTTTTCTTTTTATTTTTCATTTGGTTAAAAAAACCATAAAATTTACCATCTTAAGCAATTTTAAGTATACAGTTAAATTGTGTTAAGTATGTTCACATTGTTGTGCAATAGATCTCTAGAGTTTTTTTGTCTTGCAAAACTGAAGTTCTATACTTCAGCTACCCATTTCCACTTCTCCCTAATCACAGCAATAATTTTTGCGGACAAGAACAACGTTAAAATTCATCAGTGTAATAAAGAAACAGGATAGTTTAACCATCTCAAAATACAAATTACAAAGGTAAAGGCAGTAAGTTTGCAGTGGAGATACCTGGAAAACAATATCTTAACAAATAAATCAAAGTTAACATAATCAATAGTAAGATATTATTAATATCATGTACCCCTGTTAGTATGACTAAGAGGAGTACAAAATCACATCAGTTGTATTTTTGCCAAACTACATAACCTAAATCTAATAATTGTAAAATATCAAATAAACTGAATTTGAGGAATATTATACAATATGACTGATCAGTACTTATTAAAAATCTGTCCAAGAAATTAAAAATAAAGAATGACTGAGGAAGTGTTATAGAATGGAGACTTAAGGGGCATGGCAACTAATTGGAATATGGAATTCTAGATAGGATCCTGGACTAGAAAAAAGATATTAATATGAAAACAGAAAAATATGAATATACGCTTTCTGTAAATTATTTAACAGTATTGTATCAATGTTAATTTTCTGGCTTTGATGACTGTGGTATGGTATAAAAAAATGTTAACACCGAGTCATGTATGCCAGGTGAAAGGTATCAAAATCTCTTTATAATAGTTTTGTAATTATTAAAGTCTAAAGTATTTTTTAATTCTAAAAATGATTTTTTGGTTTAAAAATACTTTTAAAAAATACCTCTGTAGGATAACCACAATCAAGAATTTTAAAATAATAATAAGAATTTTATAAGTAAGTGTTGCATTATAAAAAAATAACAAAAACAATTAGTACAATGCACTGGGGATTCAACATAGTATATGAAAAAGAGAACTTATAAAGATGCCACATTAACCGAATCAGTAGTTGTATGACTTTGAACAAATTGATTAACTTCATGCCTATTTCCGAATTTATGAAATAGAAATGATAAGTATTCTGCTTACTTCATAGGGTTGTTAATTGGATTAAATGAAGTAATTATTTACAAATGTTCTCTAAAATGTAAAGCACTATATAATATATCAAGCAAAAGAATCCCCAACAACCTGAAGAGCACTTAGACAGTCCACAACATAGGAACACAGTCTCACTAAGACTGTGTAGTCATCGGACTATCAAACATTTCTCGTCCCACTACATCTCACCACAACATCACTAAAGATCTATTTACTGGCATCACTTTGACCCAGTACACCATGCTGTGTGTGTGTGTGTGTGTGTGTGTGTGTGTGTGTGTGTGTGTGTGTGTGTGTGTTTTATAAAGATGTGGGATACAATTCAGTGTTAGGTATACAAATGCTGATTATGCAGCTACCCTTATTGATGAGATATGCCCCTCCCTCCCCAGCAGTTTCCCTCAACTGCCAATCCCACCTTCCCTCTCCTGACAGTTTCCCATTACTGCCAAACACTTTCTTATAGTATTACAGTTGTTCAAGGTCTGCTTATAAGTGAAAACATATGGTACTCTGTTTTTTGTTTCTGTGATAGATCACTGAGTATGATCAACTCTAAATCCATCCAAGTAGCTGTGAAGTCCATATGCTTGTCCTTCTTTATGACTGTATAATAGTCCTTTGTGTATATGTACCACATGTTTTTATATGGTCCAACTTCGATGGGCAACATGGTTGGCTCCATGTTTTTGCTTTTGTGAATAGAGTTGCAACAAACAGACATGTGCAGGTATCTTTTTTGTAGAATGATTTGCGCTCCTCCGGGTGTATTCCCAATAAGGGAATTGCTGGGTCATATGGAAGGTCAATTTCTAGTTCTTTCAGAAACCGCCACAATGTCTTCCAAAGAGGTTGCACGAGTTTCCCACCAGCATTGTAGAAGCATTCCTTTTTCTCCATATCCTCACCAGCATCTGTTGTTATTTGTTTTATTAACGATGGCCATTCTTACTGGGGTTAGGTGGTATCTCAATGTGGTTTTGATTTGCATTTCTCTGATGATGAATGAGGCTGAGCACTTTTTCATGTGTCAGTTGGCTGCCCGTATATCTTTTGAGAAGTGTCTATTCATGTATTTTGCCCACTTTTGAATGGGGCTGTTTTTTACCTTTCAGCACATTTGAGTTCCTTGTATATCCTTGATGTTAGACCTTTGTCAGATATACAGTTGGCAAATATATTTTCCCATTCTGTGGGCTGTCTCCCTGTTCTCTTGATGGTTTCTTTGGCTTTGCAGAAG
>NW_007248864.1:300595-301061 GCF_000164805.1 Carlito syrichta
TGATTTTGTTCTTTTTTATGGCTGCATAGTATTCCATCGTGTATATGTACCACATTTTTTTAATCCAGTCATGAGCATGGGATATTTTTTCACTTGTTTGTGTCATCTTTGATTTCTTTGAGCAGTTTTTTGTAGTATTCATTGTAAAGGTCTTTCATGTCTCTGGTTAGGAAGATACCAAGGTATTTCATTTTTTGTGTGGCTATTGTGAATGGAATTGTGTTTTTTATTTGGGTTTCTCTTTCTTTATTATTGGTGTAAAGAAATGCAATTGTCTTTTGCACATTTATTTTATATCCTGACACTTTGCCAAAGTCCTTTATCAGTGTAAGGAGGCTTTTGACAGACTCTCTTGGGTTTTCTTTTATTCTTTTTTCTTTTTTTGAGTTGGAGTCTCACTCTGTCACCTGGACTGGAGTGCAGTGGCCACTCCTGGCCACTGCAGCCTCAACCTGCTGGGCTCCGG
>NW_007248864.1:301190-304107 GCF_000164805.1 Carlito syrichta
TGGCTAATTTTTGATTTTATTGTAGAGATGAGGTCTCACCAATTTGCCCAGGTGGGTCTCATACCCGCAGGCTCAGGCAATCCACTCATCTCAGCCTCCCAAAGGCGCAGGATTACAGGCTGAACCACTGAGCCCGGCTTTCTCTTGGGTTTTCAAGGTACATGATCATGTCATCTGCAAAGAGAGATAACTTCACTTCCTCTTTTCCTATTTAGATACCCCTGATTGCCTTCTCTTCTCTGATTGCTCTAGACAGGCCTTCCAGTACTATATTGAACAGGAGGGGTGAGAGTGGGCATCCTTGTCTTGTTCCAGTTTTCAGGGGAAATGGTTCCAATTTTTATCAGTTTAGGAGTATGCTGGCTGTGGGTTTCTCATAGATGGCTTTTACTATTTTGAGGTATGTTCCCCGTATGCCTAGATGTTCGAGGGTTTTTATCAAGAAGGGGTGCTGGATTTTATCAAAAGCTTTTTCTGCATCTAATGATATAATCATGTGGTTTTTGTTTTGACATTTGTTGATGTATTTAATTACATTTATGGTTTTACAAATGTGGAACCGGCCTTGCAACCCAGGGATGAAGCCTACTTAGTCATGATGGATGATTTTTGAGATGTGTTGTTGAATCTGGTTCGCTAGGATCTTGTTGAGAATTTTAACATCTATGTTCATCAAAGATATTGGCCTGTAGTTCTCTTTCTTTGTTGGGTTTTTACCTGGCTTGGGTTTCAATGTGATGTTAGCTTCATAAAATGATTTGGCGAGAGTTTCATCTTTCTCAATCACCTGGAATACCTTCAGTAGGATTGCTATAAGCTCCTCCTTAAATGTCTTGTAGAATTCTGCTGGAAAGCCATCTGGTCCAGGACTTTATTTTTGTAGGTAGTTTTCTTATTACATAGTCAATTTCCTTGATTGTTATTCGTCTATTTAGGGTCTCAATTTCTTCTTGTTTCAACCTAGGCAGGTTGTGTGATGAAAGAAAGTCCTCCATTTCCGAAAGGTTTTCAAGTTTGTTTCCATACAAGTGTACATAGTAGTCTCTAATGATCTTTTGTATTTATTCAGGATCAGATGTGACTTCATCTTTTGTGTTTCTGATTGTGTTTATTTGGGCTTTTTCTCTCTTTTTCTTGGTAAGTCTAGCTAGGGGACCTTCGATCTTGTTTATCCTTTTGAAGAACCAGCTTTTTGTTTCATTGATTTTTTTGTATGATCTTTTTGTCTTCTATGTCTTGAATTTGGGCTTTTATTTTGGTGTTCTGGATTCTCCTGCTGAAATTAGGGTTTTTGTGGCCTTGCTTTTCCAGCTTCCTTAGGTGGCTTGTTAGGCTGTTAATTTGTGATCCTTCCATTTTCTTCATGTGCGTTTGTAGGGATATAAATTCCCCTCTTACTACAGCTTTCATGGCGTCCCAGAGATTTTGGTAAGATGTTTCTTCATTTTCATTTGTTTCCAGGTATCTTAATCTCTGTTTTGATTTTATCATTGACCCAGGAGTTGTTTAGCATCATGGTGTTTAGTGTCATTGTCTTTGTGGATTTTAGGGGAACCCTAAACTTGTTGGTGTTGATGTTTATTTTTATTCCACTGTGGTCCGAGAAGGTGCATGGTAAAATTTTGGTCTTTTTAAATTTGCTTATGCTAAGTATGTGGTCGATCTTAGAGTACGTTCCATGTGGTGATGAGTAGAATGTGTGTTCTGTGGTCTATGGATGGAGTTTTCTGTAGGTATCAATTAAGTCCATTTGGTCAAGAGTCACATTGAGGTTTTGGATCTCGTTGCTGATTTTTTATTTTGATGATCTGTCTAGGGTTGTGAGTGGGGTGTTGAAGTCCCCAAATATGATAGTATTGGAGTCGATGTCTTTTTTTAGTTACCTAGGAACTGCTTTATGAAAGTTGGTGCTTCTATGTTTGGTGCATGTATGTTTAGGATGGATATTTCTTGTTGATGGATTCAACATTTTATCATTATGTAGTGGCCTTCTGTATCTTTTTTAATTTTTGATAGTTGAAAGGGTATTTTGTCTGAGATTAAGATTGTGACTCCTCCTTTCTTTTGTGTTCCATTCACCTGAAAATTTGTTTCCCATCTTCTTACTTTGAGTCTGTGAGTGTCCTTTCTAGTGAGGTGAGTCTCTTGAAGGCAATAGATTTTTGCCTGGTGATATTTTATCCATTTTGTCATTCTATGTCTTTTCAGTGGTACATTTATTCTGTTCACATTCAAACTAATTATTGAAATGTGAGAGTTGATCCCTATCATAATGTGCTTACAGAGTTGTTGTTCTTCCTGTTTGTGTGTTGTCTTTCTTTTGGTTTTAGAGTTGCATCATGTGTGTTTTAAATCTTTTGCCTGTACTCTTGTGAAGAACGTTGTTGTTCTTTTTTCCTTTTCTTCTGTGTTCAATACTTTCTTAAGTGTTTCTTGTAGAGGTGGTCTGGTGGCAGCATAGGTTCTTAGGGATTGGATATCTGGGAAAAATTTCAATTCTCCCTCACTGATGAAGCTTAGCTTAGCTGGGCAGGTTATTCTCTGTTGAAATTGTTTATCTTTTAGAACTTTGAAGATAGGGCTCCAAGCTCTCCTAGCCTGGAGGGTTTCTGTAGATAAATCTGCTGCTATTCTAATTAGTCTTCCCTGGTAGGTAGTCTGAACTTTTTCTCTTACAGTCTTTTTCTTTTATACCTACTTTGTTTAGGTGAATTATTATGTGTCTGGGAGTTGGTCTCCTCATTTGTTGTCTTGCAGGGGTTTTCTGAATCTCTTGTGTTTGAGTTTTTTCATCCTTGATGAGATGAGGGAAGTTTTCTTGAATGATTTCATGAAATGTTTGTTCCAGTGTGGCCTCTGTTTCTCTCTCTGCCTCAGGAAGGCCAATTCCTCTTAGGTTCGGTCTCTTGAAGTGATT